>NC_034604.1:53804558-53823022 GCF_900095145.1 Mus pahari | reverse complement strand
TGCTCAGTCCAGTGGTTGGCTGTGAGCATTTGTCAGGCACTGTCAAAGGCTCACAGGAGACAGCTATATCAGGCTCCTGTCAGCAAGCACTTGTTGGCATCCGCAACAGTGTCTGCATTTAGTGACTAGATGTGGTATGGTTCCTCAGGTGGGACAGTCTCTGGATGGCCTTTCCTTCAGTCTCTGCTCCACACTTTGTCTCTGTAACTCCTTCCATGGATATTTTGTTCCCCCTTCTAAGAAGGACTGAAATATCCACATTTTGGTCTTCCTTCTTTTTGAGCTTCATGTGGTCTGTGAATTGTATCATGGGTATTCCAAGCTTCTGGGCTAATATCAACTTATCAGTGAGTGCATATCATGTATGTTCTTTTGTGATTGGGTTACCTCACTCAGGATGATATTTTCTAATTCCATCCACTTGCCTAAGAATTTCTTTAATTCATTGTTTTTAATAGCTGAGTAGTACTCCATTGTGTAAATGTACCACATTTTCTGTATCTATTCCTCCATTGAGGGACATTTGGTTTCTTTCCAGCTTGTGGCTATTATAGTCTAATTATTATTATTATTATTATTATTATTATTATTATTATTATTATTATTATTATTAGGCTGCTATGAACATAGTGGAGCATGTGTCCTTATTACATGTTAGAACATCTTCTGGGTATATGCCCAGGAGAGGTATTGCTGGGTCCTTAGGTAATACTATGCCCGATTTTCTGAGGAACTGCCAGACTGATTTCCAGAGTGGTTGTACCAGCTTACAATCCAACCAGCAATGGAGGAGTGTTCCTCGTTCTCCACTTCCTTGCCAGCAACTGCCATTACCTGAAGTTTTGCTCTTAGCCATTCTGACTGGTGTGAGGTGGAATCTCAGGGTTGTTTTGATTGGTATTTCCCTGATGACTAAGGATGTTGAACATTTCTTTAGGTCCTTCTCAGCCATTTGGCATTCCTCAGTTGAGAATTCTTTGTTTGGGCATTGTGTTCTTTAGATCACTTCCTGTTGTCTGGGGGGCAACATTGTCTTTGGGAGCCTGAGAAAACTGGCATGCTGGTCAAGTCCTGGGAGAGCTGGTTGTTTCACGGCTGTCCAGGATCTGTTGGACCATCTGCAGATAGGAAGGTGCAGGCCAAGTTGAAGCAGTCTGTGAGGCTAGAGGAGAGTACCTATGGGAGAGTACCTATGGGAGAGTACCTAGAGGAGAGTACCTATGGGAGAGTACCTATGGGAGAGTACCTAGAGGAGAGTACCTATTGGTAACCCCTCTGGAGCTGTCCTGGATGCAGATTTCCCAAGAGACACTTAGACTTGTCACAATGCTGCAACAGGTCTCTCTCTCTCTCTCTCTCTCTCTCTCTCTCTCTCTCTCTCTCTCTCTCTCTGTGTGTGTATGTGTGTGTGTGTGTGTGTGTGTGTGTGTGTGTGTGTGTGTGTGTGAAGATTAAGTAGGTTAGGGAAAATTTTTTTCTTAGGCATACATTTGAACTTTTAGACCAATGTTCTTGGTAGCTGGGAGCCTAAAGCCAGGGAGCCTAAAGCCAGGGAACCGGGTAGCAATTCCACCCTCTGGAATAGGCAATAGGTGGGAAACTCAGGTTGTTAAATCACAGGGGCACTTATCTGGAGTCCCATTTGACCAATGACATGTGAATTTGAGTGGATTTCCTGAAGCTTGCACGAATCTTTTTAAGTTTACAGAGAGAGACACATTTTAGACATGTTAGCATTATCATTGTAATCAGTACTGAAATCCATATTGCAGAAAAGGGCAGTAGAAATACACATTTGTGTCTCAGTAGAGACTTGGCAAACAATCATTTTGTTAAAAGTATGAACAATCCATAAGGTGTGCTCAGGGGAGACAAAAGCCTCCCATAGAGTAGAAGGGGCAAATTCACTAGACCATGATTTTCAGTCTGACTATAGACTGTGAAATAGAGGCTTCTTCTCTCTAACCTGAAGACTGGCTGTACGTAGGTTCAGCACAGTGAGAAACACTTTTAAGTCCATACTTAGAAGACAGCCAGAGGAAATTTATAATCTTGAACTTGTGACTGTGATAGTGGATCACAGAGTGTAAGGATTTATCAGAATTTAGACTAATAACTTATCAAAATTTCATTGATTCATGTTAAAACTCTGAACTTTCAAAATCCTAACACAACAGTAGCATAGCAAGGGGAAGAGATCTGAAGCATTTTTTTTTTTTATTCCTTTTATATATCTTTAATCAGGCACCTAGAGAAAGCTTAAGGCATTACCTGCTGACACTGCCAGGTGTTCCAGGTGTGGGTTGCATATCAAAGGATTGCATAACACTCCAGCTTTCTCTCCCTTACTGTTCTTCTCTGTGCCCCATCCTCATCTCTGCTCTCATGACTCTGCTCCAGTATGCCTGTCCACATGTCTACTCATCTGTTTCTACCCATTCCCCAAGTCCTCACTCCCTTCTGTTTGACCAAATCCCATGTATGTATGTATATGTTATTCCTTTTTATGTTCAGGACATCATGACCTCCCTAGACTTGCACACAGGGCATTTGGCTATCTGCTTCTTCAGAGTCCTTCATTCTTACTCTCTATAAAGAATAGACTCATTTGGATTTGTGCAGGTCTGGACATTCATTTTTCATACAGAAATGGGTTCTTTCTCTTTTTAAATTGGGCATAAATTCTTTTTTTTTTTAACATTTAAATTTTTTCTCTCATATATTACATCCCAACCACAGTCCCCTATTCTCCTCACATGTGCTCTCATAATTCCCCTCTATCTCAGATCTGTCCCCCTCTTTCTCTACTCAGAGAAGAGCAGTTCCCACAGGGACATCAAACAAATATGGCATAACAAACTACAATAAGTACAGGTACATACCATCAGATGAGGAAGGAAACACAGGAGGAGCAAAAGAGTCCCACGAGTAGGTAAAAAGTGTCAGAGACAATGCCCCCGCATCCCACTGTTAGGATTTATGAAAGAACACCAAGCTACTTGGCAATAACATACATGTTAGGTCAGACATTCACAGGTTCCCTAATCTCTGCAAATTCCCATGAATCCCAGTCAGTTGATTCTATAGGCATGTTCTCTTTCTTTAGGTTAGGAAGGTTTTCTTCTGTAATTTTGTTCAAGCTATTTACTGTCCTTTAAGTTGAAAAATCTTCATTGTCATCTATACCTATTATTTTTAGGGTTGGTCTTCTCATTATGTCCTGGATTTCCTGGATGTTTTGAGTTAAGGTATCTTTGCATTTTTCATTTTCTTTGATTGTTGTTTCCATGTTTTCTATGGAATCTTCTGCACCTGAGATTCTCTCTTCCATCTCTTGTATTCTGTTGCTGATGTTTGCATCTATGGTTCCTGATTTCTTTCCTAGGATTTCTATCTCCAGAGTTGTCTCCCTTTGGATTTTCTTTATTGTTTCTACTTCCATTTTTAGATCTTGGAAGGTTGTGTTCAATTCCATCTCCTGTTTGGTTTTGCTTTCCTGTAATTCTTTAAGGGATTTTTATGTTTCTTCTTTAAGGACTTCTACCTGTTTAGCAGTGTTTTCCTGTAATTCTTTAAGGGACTTTTGTGCTTCCTCTAATACTTCTACCTGTTTAGCAGTGTTCTCCTGTATTCAAGTAAGTTATTAATGCCTGTACTGGATAGCTTTGTGTCAACTTGACACAGCTGGAGTTATCACAGAGAAAGGAGCTTCAGTTGGGAAAATGCCTCCATGAGATCCAGCTGTAAGGCATTTTCTCAATTAGTGATCAAGGGGGGAGGTNCCCTTGTGGGTGGTGCCATCTCTGGGCTGGTAGTCTTGGGTNCTATAAGAGAGTGGACTGAGCAAGCCAAAGCAAGCAAGCCAGTAAAGAACATCCCTCCATGGCTTCTGCATCAGCTCCTGCTCCCTGACCCACTTGAGTTCCAGTCCTGCATCCTTTGGTGATCAACAGCAGTATGGAAATGTAAGCCAAGTAAACCCTTTCCTCCCTAACTTGCTTCTTGGTCATGACGTTTGTGCAGGAATAGAAACCCTGACTAAGACAATGCCCTTCTTAAAATCCTCTACCAGCATCATGAGATATGATTTTAAATCTGAATCTTGCTTTTCGGGTGTGTTGGGGTATCCAGGACTCACTGCGTTGGGAGTATTGCGTTCTGATGATACTGAGTGGTCTTGGTTTTTGTTAATAAGATTTTTTTTGTTTGCCTTTTGCCATCTGGTAATCTCTGGTGTTAGATGTTCTAGCTGTCTCTAGCTAGAGCTTGTTCCTCCTGTGATTCTGTTAGCCTCTGTCAGTACTCCTGGGAGTCCAACTCTCTCCTGAGTCCCAGTGGTCAGAGCACTCTCTGTGGGCAAGCTCTCCTCTGGCAGGGGAGGTGCACAGAGGTCTGGATTTCAGCTCTGCTTCCTGGTTGAAGATGAAGGCCCGAAGGGACCCTGTCCAAGAAGCTCTGTTGCTTCTGCAGCCTGTGCACTCTCCTGTGGGAACTGGTCTCTGAGAGAAGCAGGATACAAGATAGTGATCTCACCTGAACCCAGGGTCTGATCCCTCCCTGGAGGCTGATGGCAGGGAAGGTGCACAGAGGTCTGAGTCTCAGCTCTGCCTCCTGGCTGAGGATGAAGGCCCAAAGGGACCCTGTCCAAGAAGCTCTGTTGCTTCTGTGTCCAGCTTGCTCTTCTATATGGACTGGTCTCTCAATTTATACCATTTCTATTGTCTAATTCAACTTCATTGTTGTTCCTCTCAATAGACGTTATTATCTGTAAGAATACTCCAAAACTATGCAATATTCAATAAAGACAAATATTTTCCATCCTCACTTATTTTGTTTTTAAATAAATAACATAGGGATTAAAGATATAATTCTATAGAACAATGATGAACTGATTTGTCATTATAGCATTTTTTATTTATTTATTTATTTATTTATTTATTTTGGTTTTTCGAGACAGGGTTTCTCTGTATAGCCCTGGCTGTCCTGGAACTCACTTTGTAGACCAAGCTGGCCTCGAACTCAGAAATCTGCCTGCCTCTGCCTCCCAAGTGCTGGGATTAAAGGCGTGTGCCACCACACCCGGCGTTTTATTTATTTTTTTAAGACACTGTCTTGCTCTGTAGTTCAAGTTGGCTTTACATTTGAAATCCTTGTGTTGAGAAATAGATCATGGAAACACTCTCACTCACAACAATAGCCTTAAAAATCTACTCCTAAGTCTAACCGAGATAGTTAGATCTTTACAATGAAAACTTTAAATCTCTTAAGTCAGTGATTGAAGACAACGCTAGAAGATTGATAGATGTTCCATGCTTATGAATTGGTAGATTTAATACTGTGAAAATGAGTGTGTTATTAAAACAAAGCAAAGGTTCAATGCAATCCCAATCAAGATCCCTATTACATTCTTCACAGTGATAGGAAAATGTCCTAAAATTTATGTGGAAACAAAAAAGAAACCTAATAGCCAAAGCAGTCCTGGAAAAAATACAGTTCTAAAGGGATCAGTGTGCCAGGTTTCAAGGTGAATTACAGAGTTATGGTAATATAAATAGCACAGAACAAAATCAGACATGAATACCAATGTAACGAAATAGAAGATCTCCCCTAACTATACCTCCAAAGAGTTTATAGATAACAAAACAACAACATCCACAACAAAGAATAATAAAAATCCTCAAAATTAAAATTTACTATGGAACAGAGCAGAGAGTTCTCAAAACAAGAAATGATAGTGTCTAAGAAATACATTAAGGTGGTTGACATGTTTAGCAATCAGGGGACTGTAAATTAAAACTACTTTGAGGTTTCATCTTGGCTTTCAGGTTTCAGGATGGCTATGATCAAGAAAACAACTGACAAGTGGTGGTAAAGATTTTGGAAAAGAACAACTCTCATTGTTTGTGGGATTGCAAAATGGTACGTTCCTCTGGAACCAGAGTGCAAAAGTGTCAAAAATTTAGAAATAGATCTGCCAGATGACCCAGCTATACTTTCTCAAGGAATAACCATCCAATTCTACAGATATTTGCTAGCCATATTCATTGTTGTTTTTATTCATAATAGCTAAGTAATGGAAGCAAACTCAATATTCTTTGCCAGATGAAAATGTGGTACAAATACACAATGGAGTACTATTCATTAGTAATGAAAATGAAATAATTAAATTATCAGACATCTGGATAGTACTGGAAAATATTGTACTAAGTGAGGTAACCCAGACCAGAAAGACAAGTTATACTTGTTCCCTCTTTTTTGTGGATCTCAGCTTTGAATCTTTAGATGTGGGCATATAACCTGACATAACCACAGAAGCCAGGAACATAAAAAGGGACCTTGGTAGAGGTCGAAAAGGAGCTCTAGAGAGGGGCATAGTCAGACATGGGTGCTATGAAGAAGGGATGGGGAAAATGAGGAGCTGGGGAGAGAGGGTAGGAAGGAAGGAGAGACAAATGACAGTAACTATGTTTGAAAAGCCACAGGGAAACATTATTTTAAATGTTTACTTAAAATGCACATATAACACATATGTAGTCTAAATGGAGTCATACCACACAGGGTGAGCCAAGAGTCACAAACTACCACCACCACCACCACCACCACCACCACCACCACCACCACCACCACCAAGCACATGCTGCTAGATATGGGAAACTAGACTTCAAGTTGACTATCAGGAGGGGTTTCAAGAGATTCCCAAAGCAGCATAGTCTCTTGCCACTGTACTTGGTTGACTCTCAGAACCTGAAGACAAAACCCTGTTGCTAGAGACATAACACACT
The DNA here is from genome assembly GCF_900095145.1 of Mus pahari. Taxonomy (NCBI): domain Eukaryota; kingdom Metazoa; phylum Chordata; class Mammalia; order Rodentia; family Muridae; genus Mus; species Mus pahari. The sequence goes on along the minus strand of NC_034604.1, from coordinate 53,816,240 downwards.
TTGGACACAGGTTTTGGAGGAATAAAGGTGGAACCAACCTGGAAGCCTAGCTTCAGGAAGACTAGCTCTCATAACATTAGAAGATGCTATGCAAGCTGCCAAGGGAGAAAGCAATAAGTAGGGCTACCAAGCCTGGCAAAATTCAAATAGTGCTATATTGAGACTTTTATCTAGGGTTTATCAGCAGATGTTCAATTGGACTTATGACCCTCTAGTCTACTGCCATGGGCTGGTGAAATCACAGACCCTAGAGGAGGACCTACTACTGCCATTTTCTTAAACAAGCATATTTGGAAAACTGTATTCTAAGTATTTACTTTTATGTGCAGAGAATAAATGGAGCTCTCACTTCTCAAAGAAGCTTCTTTTTGCCATGTATGGAGACCATTTCAGAGACCCTCAACTGGTCAAGTGCTAAGCATGAGAGACTGGTGTATCAGCCCCCAGGAGGTAGATCTACAACAACCTCTAAACCCAAGGATCTGGGAACATCTCATCTATCTTTCTTACACACCCCAAGCCCACTTGCCCAGACATGACACAGCACACAGTAGATTAATCCTTTCTACAACAATTCACCATCAATAAAATACTCATTAGATAAGCTCAGAGGCCAATCTGATGGAGGCAGTCCCTCAACTGACACTCCTGCTTCCCAGTCATGACAAGCTGACAATGAATCTAAGTAAGCCATATAAACGGGTTTTGAATTTCAGCCATTTTACTGCTTTCTCTGAGATATTAGTTTGGTTTCTATGTTCAGTGAATTAAGGTAATAGAGCAAGACATCAGAATTGCCCTTCACAGCATCCATTTAACAACATTGTCATCTCAAATCAGTGGAGAAAAACATAAAATATTTGACAAATAGTTTTGAGTAACTTAAGGAGACAAATAAGGTCATATTTTGACTGTACAGTAAGTAGATCCTATGCAATAATCAGCTCAGCCAACCCTAAGTAATGAAAGTGATGGTAAAGAACATATGACTATCTTTATGAATTCAGCGGCATAAAAAAATGTTAAATAAGGCACAGAATGGCTATAGAAAAAGAGTTGACAAATCTGATGTCAAAGTCACTAAGTTCTTTGTGATGAAAAGACATCATGAATACAGACCTTGTAAAAGTGACTCAAGATTCATACCTCATCTCTTATCTCAAGGATGGTTACAGTAAGAAGATGGGGTAGGAAGCAGAGCTTCATCAGCCATTAGTCTGCTGGTACCTTGGTCTTGGCTAGCCTATTTTCTATCCTAATAAAAATATTTTTATTGTTAATAAGTTTCTTGGCCTGTGATCTGTGTTACAAGAGCCTGTATAGATTAAACCAAGCTAAAGAGGAAAAATGTTAAAAACAGAAAAAAATTAAAAGCTATGAGTTTGGCACATAGAGATTAAACAGTAATTGTTGCTTCTTAGGGAGGATCTGCAATGTGAGGTAATAAAATGGACAATTAGTTTTATGTATAACATTACAATATATGTTTTTAAAGAAATAATGTATTTATTACCTACTTTCTATGTATTCTACATAATTTTTCATATTTCTATATGGAGTAAATAATTTACATAGCTATATGGTTGAATTAATGGACTGTTAATTAATTCCCCATTTCAATAGTTCTTCTTTACATATGTCCTTAAGAACATTCAGGATGCACTTCAAGAATGGAAGTAGTGGCTTAGCTGCCTTCCAAAATGCTGGCAAAAGTGTATATCCTAAATCAGTGTGTGTCTGTTCTAGTTTTCTACATTACTTTCTGTCAACAATAGACAACTTACTAAAAATAAGAAATATGCAGATCCATAGGAACACGGGGAAAGTATCACTTATGGAACAATATGCACAATGACAATACAATACAAAATTATGTCTGCTCTCATTCACAATTGTGGATGTACAAACTGTAACAATTGTTGGAATGGAAGAGGTCTTAAGTCATCTGTTCAGCAAAAATGTTTTAAAATGTATTTTGGGATTTAGAGGAGGCATGCCAATATGCCTTACTATTCAGTCAAGTGAGACAAACATCTAGGTTTTTGAAATTAGAAAAAATGAGCCTAACTCGATGTAATAGAGAAACGGCCCATGTTTCCTGTACTGAGAAATGAATAAATGTCAACCCATCTCCACAAGTAAACTACAGCCAAGCCCTGTCAGCAGATCACATCCAATAGAGCTTCCATAACCATCCTGTTACACGTATACGTGTGGAAGCAGAAACCCACACCCATGCAAAACAAAACCTGATGTTTTAAGGATTGGAAAATGAACTAAACAAAAAATGAACAGGAGAAACGGGAATCATGAACTAGCATACATGAGTAGAGTATGATGCTGTGGTTTGGTTATACCCAGTGCAATAGTGTTGAGTAGTGATGGTCATGGAGGTTCTTCTTTCATGGATGAATAAATGTTGTTATAATATATAGTAGGTTGCCATGGAAATGGGGTACTGATTGAAAAAAAATTGAACTTCGTTCCTTTTGCTTTCTTATGCCTTTCTGTCCTTCAGCATGGAATAGTAAAGCAACAAAACTCACTAGATGCATGTGTCTTGGATTTCTTTTCTGTATAAAGTACCTAGTTTTTATTCTGTTATAGTAAAAACAGAGTAAGTCAGTGGTGTGTATAGAGTGTTGTCAATTTAGGTTGAAATAGCACATCACATGATGAAGCAAACTCCAGAAGTTTAAGGAGTTTTTGCTTTTTGCTTTTTAGGAGGAAGACAGAAAGAGGGAGAGGGAGAGGGAGAGGGAGAGGGAGAGGGAGAGGGAGAGGGAGAGAGTTCTAGATGAGGTCACACAACTCATTTTTATAACTAATGTAGGCAATCTAAGAAGGATATGCACATATGCATATACCTAGGAAAATCATAGTTTAAAAATGCAGAAAAGTTTAAGAATAGTTAAGGCATTTTTGAGAGTGAACTTGAAACTAAAGCAGTGATCTCAGGTTTTGCTACATTAAAGTAGACCTTGGGAAACTGTCCGGGATCTTTTGCTTGAAAGTATGACCTAGAGGTGAGAAACAAAGAGTTAAAAACAAAGGGGTGAGGAAAGACCTCTCTTTTATAAATGGGTTGTAAAAAAAAATTACTGAACATAATTGCTGCGTTGTATTCCAAAGCATTATGAAGGGGATGAGTTTCTATTCATCTGTAAATTAAGAAATCAGGCTACACTGACATCTCAAGATTCTATGTCTATCTTGTAGCTTGGGTTATGCTGAATAAATGAAATGAACAAGGTTTGACCTCAAGGTACCATTTATCAGGAAGGGAGCCTGTTGGGTTTTAGAGTTGTGTTTGGAGAATGGTTAAGAAAAGGAACACAACTTTTCTTTAGTTCTATCTTTCTGTAATAAAGTTTGTGGTGTAGCTCATTCATTGAGGAATAGGGACATTGGGGTTTAAATTTTTTGAAATACAAGTATAATATTGTAAGATATTTGTGATTGGAAGACTATGGGCAATAAACTCTTGAAAGGGGAGCCAGAGTCTTTGGAGGTAATTTCTGCTGCGTGGTTGTAAAATACGTATAGGGTCTAGAAAATTTTAGTAGAGAAAAAAAGCAAATTCCAGAATATACGTTCTTTATCAATGTCCTCATCCAAGTAGCACTGTAGAACTGAGGCTGTTCATAGGATATAGTTGGTACTATGTACCCCCAAAGGCCCTGATAACTAAGGAAACCTTGCTGTGTTAAGATTGTCTTACCAGCACAGGATCCTCCTTTAAGTCTTCAGTCATAGATAATGAAGGTTAAGTCTGCTTTGTGGTGTGTAATACACAATTTGTGTGATAATATCATAAAACAATTTTGTGCAATTGTACTGCAACCAAAATCACATAAGAACTATTCGTTTACATACCCTTGTATGTATGCCCCTTCAGATTGGGATCTTTTATTTATTTATTTATTTTATTATAAGTTTAACTTAGATAATCTTTTTTTTTTTTAACAGTCCAGTTATCCCACTCCCATCTTATTTCTTTGAAATCGATTCTTAACCTCGTAATATGAAATAAAATAATTGAAGTATGTGGTGGTTTTAGTATGCTTGGCCTATGGGAAGTGGCACTATTAGAAGGTATGGCCTTGTTGCAGTAGGTACAGCCTTTTTGGAGAATGTGTGTCACTGTGGGGGTGGGCTTTGACGTCCTATGCTTAAGATCCATCCAGGGCAGAGAGATACTCCTCTTGGTTGCCTGTGGAGGACTATCTGTCCTGGCTGCAGTTGGATCAAAACGTAGAACTCTCAACTCCTTCTCCAGCACCATGTTTGCCTGGATGCTGCCATGTTTCCTTCTATGATGATAATGGACTGACCCTCTGAAACTATAACTAACCCAGTCCAAATTAAATGTTTCCCTTTATAAGAGTGGCCTCAGTCATGTTGTCCCTTCACAGTAATGAGACCCCAACTAGTACAAAGTGCTTTTAATTTCAGAGGATGTTTAAAAGATGAGTTCCTTCTTGAATATGCACACAGAAATGTCTACTTCTCTACATCCAGAATTGTGGTTATGGCTCTTTTCAATTTTACTAGTCTAACAGTTGTGAAGTGGTATCTCAGTGCCCCAGTGTTTGAATTTCCTACTTGTGAATATGATAAATGTCACCTGATTCTTATTCTGAAGATTGAGGTTGAAATTTGTCAGTCTATTACCTGATTTGTTATATGTGACTGAGGAGCAAAAGTAACCAGTGTTTTTAGTACATACTGCTAACTTAAGCAATAAGTTACATGTGCTTTACTGATCATTGGAAATGACAATTTAGTATGGCAATGTGTAATAGAAAAAATTAGAAAATTAAACACTATGACACCTTGAATTCTTGTTTAGGAAATGTGGATTTCCATATAGAATTTAGAGGCCTGGTGAGCTGGTTGGTTACTGTCAACTTGAAATACCTAACATCATTTAGGAAGAGGGAAATCTAACTGAACAATTGACCTAATCATACTAATTTCAGGCAATATATGTTATGAATTATCATGATTAATTGATGTGGGAGTTCCACACATAGTGGGGAAAACCCCCTGGGAGGTTGGCCTGGGCTATTGCAGAAAGAGAGGAAGAGAGAGAGACATACACAGAGAGAGACAGAGAGATGATGGAGAGAGGTAGAGAGAGAGACAGAGATACACAGAGAGATATAGAGCAAAGAGGGGAAGGAAGGAAGAGAGGGAGGTAGGGAGGGAGGGAGGGAGGGAGGGAGGGAGAGAGCAGAGAGCATAGAACACACCTGTAAGAAATGCCCCTCTTTGACTTTTACTCCAGGCCCCGAAGTTGAGCTCCTGCACTGATTTCCCTCTGAGATGAACTATTTACCTGGAAATGTAAACTAAATGAACTCTTAACTCCCTCAGGCTGTTTTTGGTCATGTATTTCTCATGGCAACACCAGCTAGACCACCTGGAAAGGTAAGATCTGTGTAGTGTGTTATAGAAAGGTTCCTTTCACTCTACAGGGGGTTCATTAAACTCTTTGTAATTTATGACATCAGTCAAGAGGCTGAGATGAGACATTTAAAATAGTGAAAACTAGGAAATCCCTCCATTCTTATGATATTTTCATTAATATCCATATCTAGATGAAAAATCCCACTTAACTGTCACTAAGGAAAAAACACACTCTCTTTGAAAAGGGGAGCAAAATGCTTAGAGGATAAGGAAAGGTAGTTAGAAAGATGGCTGGGGAGTGACTGAGAAATCTATTTCTTCAAAATGAGAATGCATATAGCTTCTTCAATGGTCCTTCAGCAAGAAGAGAGCAGCAGAAGCATCCTGGAGAGGGTCATAGAAATGCCATTTAGAGGTTTTAAAGAACTCTGAAGTGTAGCATCATATAACAGACTCCTGAAAGCTGACCATGCAGGAATCACCCTGTCTGGTGTTAGAGCACAAAGTGCTTTATCTCATCTGTGAAAGAGGTGGGTATTATCTCTGTGAGAGGCCTCCCTTTATGGGTGCTCAGTGAATTCCATCAGAGGGTCTACAGCAAAGGGTACTTCATTGGTCTATTACCCAAGCTCTCTGATGTAGATGTACTCATCATGGTGGATAGGATGCACAGAGCCAAACAAATGGAGCTCTCACACTCCAGGGAGATACTGGATTTTTTACTAAATTTGCTTTTAGACCTTTTACACGTGTACATAATGCATACTGACAAATCTCACACACACACCCGCCCCCACCGCTCTCTCACCTTGTTTTAGTTTCCATTCTCATCACGTATATCTGTCTAGGGTTACTATCTACTAACTTTGCTCTCTGATTTACTGAGATTAACAATGGCAATCTGCAGGACCACAGGTTTGTGCCTCTCCAGTGGAACCTGGTGGGCTCATCAGGAAGAGCACAACTGAAGACGGTGATTCCTTCTCTTCCAGAATCTATCCAATAGTCTATAGGTAAAAGTCAGGATCCCGAGAGCCCCTCCTTATCTTCTTGACTGATTGCTGGGAGGGCTGCTTTTGTATGTGCCCAGGTGAAGTTAATGACAGATAGTATGAGCATGGAGTCTAAAGAATGGCAGTTTGCAGTTCTTTACCTTATACCTCTCAGGCCCTCTTCTGCCCTGTTCCCAGGGCCTTGGGGGGCCGGGAGGGGGATGGGAGTGGGTGATAAACATCTTGTTAGGGGAGAGGCTGAGAAGCCATTCTTAGTTTTACATCTTGGGCAGCATCTTGTAATCCCCACTGTTCATTTTTTAAAAAGGCTTCTCAGATTACTCACCGGAGCACCATTTGTCTGTGGCCATAGTAGAGATTTAGAAGGTAGTTTGCTTCAATATGAGAGGGCTAGGCTGACTCCATGACAGGCTTCAAATTGGCAGTTAAGGAGACGAGGCCTAAATCTCTGTTTCCAAGAACTGGACAACTCCAGACAAGTCCAGGCCTCAGAAGCTGCCCTGTCACCTGGCCTAAGGCAAGTTCAATGGGTCAGCAGCAGTTTCCAGACTCCCTCAGCTACTTCCTCAGCAACAGTTTCCAGACCTCCCCAGCAAGTTTCCAACCCCCACATCCTGATAGTGGAATGTCTGTAGAGATGGACCCAACAGATTAACATAAGGTCACCTACCCTGGAATTCTCTAATGTGCTTGAAATCAGGCCTGCCAGCTCACTTGGTTGTCTCTCTATTCTGGTAATAGCAGACCCCAGCATGCTGAACTTATACAGAATAAAACACTCTTTGTATTTACATACTATGTGAGTCTAGGGTAGCATTTTTCTGTGATCACGGACCCTTACAAATGTAAGCTTAGTTAAACATCAGTACTAAGTTCTTCCTGGTCCTATGAACTTCTCAGAGATTATAATATATACTCCACGTTATTATGCTAAGAGAAGGACTATCTTGGCCACCTGGAAGTCCTAATTCCTTTTTGGAAATCAGGATTGAATCTTCTTCCTTTCAAATGTGTCATAATGGAGTCAAGCAAATTCACTTAACTAACAACCTTTACAAGGACATACAGTGGGGACTTGGGAGGCAAGATTCAGAGATGAGAAAGAAAAATCCCCTTTTTGTATGTGTGTGTGTTTCTTCAGATGCTTTCTTCAGAAAGGGGAAATCCAGAGTCTAGCCCAAAAGATATGGAATAGCCAAGGGTTGAGTTTTGCTGTCAGTAAAGCTCATCCTAAGCCAGACCATCTATACCCATGTGCCTTTATAAATAGGAATACAGGCTGAAACACAAGGAAGAGAACTGTTTTGTAAACTGAACTTAGTGCGAAGCAGAGTCAGCTAATACTAAAGTTGTTTAATAATAGCCAGCCCCTCCTTCATTGTAAGCCAGTCCTAAACACCATAGCCCTGGGTGCTCACTGAATTCCTTCCTCCCCCAAGGCCCAGCATCTCATTGTGGTTGAAAGTGCTTTGGCAGCCCTGTAGAGCCACCAGGTGCACTAGACAGGGAGCAGAACTCTGTAACAGTGTTCTCTTTGTTCAGCACTACTGAATTTCCCAGCATAACATTAGTGTCTCAGGAAATCCTTCTCAAGAAGTTATTTCCAGCCTGCAGCCAGTGGTTTATTCCAAAAACCATCTGAATGAACTGAAGAGTTTCCTCTGGTCTGAAGTCGCTTGTCCTGGCAGACAGATGTCTGATTGCTTCTTACTTTCCACACAATTTGTCTCTGCTACACAAGACTTAAATATCCCATCATTGTGTGGCTTTCCCCAATGTAGCAAAATAATGAATTCAGTAGGAAACAGTTCTTATCATAATGCTCCTCCATAATTCTTCTGATTGTTTGTCATTTAACTTTTTTTTTTTTTTTTTTTACCATAGCGATGCTATTTTCACTTGCGTCATCATTATGGGTGTTTCTCTGATTTCCCATGCAACCCTTGGCATCAGTTTCAACTTTTTGAAATCTCTTGGAATTTGAAGAAAAACCAGAGTGGAAACTGACTTTGGCAAGCACACATCTCACACAGGCTATTATTGTCCTTAAAAGGTGTCTAGGGGTGGGGATGAGATGATGCTCTGGGTAGCACAAAGCCCTCTCAGCAGGTGTGAGTTATGCTTAAAGACCAAACACCAGGCTCTTCAAAATTGAAAGAAGCAGGGGCAACCTAAAGAGGTTTGCTAAAAACTAACTATTGTCTCTCAGCTTCTGGAGTTCACCAAAAAAGCAGGTAGAACTTGTCTTGTGGAGGACATACACAGGTAATTTCTGGGACATCTGGGGTGAAATAGCACAGTAATTTCTTTAGGAACATTCTCAGAGTTGGATTTGGCTAATTAGCACTTGAAATATTTTTCATTCAAATTTCACTTAAATCTGTGTATGTAGTCCTGACTCATGTGTTTTTCTTTATCCATCTATGATATCTTAGCAGAGATATCCAACTGAGATTCTTTTAAAGGGTTAACAGGCCACTGTGGAGTCCCTCAGGTTCCTGTAAAGTATTCCTGACAGATGCTACACCTGTGAATCCCTTAATGATTCTTATCTCCTATAGTTTTCCCCCCCACCTCCAACCTTTCAAAGTGTCCCCAGGCTTTTATCTATACTAAGTAATTCCATTATTACTTTGTAGAACACTTTGCTCCATAAGTACTTTTACAGAAACTTGCCTCTGTCTGTGGACTGTTCTCTTTCTTGGTTTTCAAGTGAATGCTGTATATCCCTCTAGAGTCAGTCATACCAACTTTGGGAGAGAAGGTCATGATTCTAGGCTTTCTATAATCACTTCCAAACTCTCATCCTCCACTTTCCTTAAAAAACAACAAACACGCAAACAAACAAACAAACAAACAAAGAGCAGCAGTAACAAAACCCCCAAACCATTCTGCTCCTTGATATAGTCTTCCTTCATGTGACCAATGTTGAAGGACAAGTGCTATTTGCTAATGCACCTTCGAATCTTGCTCACAAATGCCTCTCTGCCCCAAATCACACCCCTAAACTGAGCATCCTTAGAGTTCATGGGGATTTCTATCCAACAACACATCTCTTGATTTCCTTAAGGTGAGAAGCTTTATGTTGCCTTTGCAAACCAGATATACATCCCCTAAACTATGTTATAGGCACTGAATTCTCTGCAGTGATTGCTTTACTATTGGTTAAGTACTCCCTATGTGCCAAGACACAAAGCTATAACATTAGATTTATTGTTTCATTTAATTCTGGAATCAGCTCTATGAAGTAGATGCTACTATAGTCTCCATTTTAATGAGAAGGGAACTCAGGCTTGAAGGGTTGAGTAAATTGCTTAAGATTAGAAGAAAAAAAATATAGCTTATTAAAATATAATAAAATCTGCTCCAAGATCAAAGTTCCAGTTGTCATAGTATACACAGTCTCCCTCTGGCCCTGCTTCCTCCCTTTCATGCACTTTCATTCCACCTCCCTCAGGCTCAGGTGAACTTTGCCAGCTCCTTGGTGCTTTTCCTTCTCACAAGTGACTTCTCTCCATTTTCATTTTTTTCTCTTGTCTGTTGTCCTTTTCTTGTACCAGCCCTGAGAGTCTCTAACCACTCTATAAATAAATGGGTTGCTGAACATCTTGTAGAAAAAAACACCAAACTGTAGACAAGGCAAATTCTGCTCCCCTACCTTAGTATACAATCAAAGTGACTCTTCATTCTAACCAACAATCTTCTGATACAAACCTCAAGTCCACTGAATAACAAACTCTATTTCAGTCAGTGTAGAGATTCATTCTCATTCTTCTTTCCTGAATTCCAAAGGATTTACATATATTAAAATGAAAGAGGATCTTCTCTTGGGGTTTTCAGAAAAGCCCATTGTTACACTGAAATTTTCTTGTTGCAGGATATTTGATCACACTGTGAACCCTGAGATTGTGTCATTTCCTAGAAAAAAAAAAAATTGTTTCTTAGTTGTGGTATGGCACACACCTTTAATCCCTCTGGCTGGAATACAGACATGCCCTTAGTATACACTTTTAATCTCAAACAATGAACGCAATGTTGTTAGTTTGCAGAAGGAAACACTCTTGTTTGAAAGTGATGCCTAACTGAGTGGCAAAGTGATGAATCAGAAAACGATTTTACAGAAATAGGGTATGCCCAATACTGAGGAGAGCAGAGAGGAAGGAGAGGCTACTTAAGGGGCAGTTCAGAGAGAGAGAGAGACAGCTTCACTGGCAGTTTTATAGAGATGGGTTGAAGAGAGAACAAGCTAGGCATAGGTAAAGGCAGAATGACCCAGAGAATGAGAAAGATCCAGAAGATTAGGACAGATTGCTAGAGTTAGTTTGAAGTCAAGCAGAACAATTCAGGGGAGGCTAAGGGAGAAGCAAGATTGAGTCTCAGTCCTCTTAGAGAAGAGTTTGAGCCAAAACAGCTGAGTTGAATCAGCCAGCCAGATATGAGAAAAAACAAAAAAAACAAGAACAAAAACAAACAAACAAACAAAAAAAACCAGGAAAGAGTAAGTTTAGTCATCAGTAAGTCTCAGAGGCTGAAACCATTCTTGTCCTAGACAAGATTGTATGGTGACTAGAAGCTTCCGGGACTGGGCCCAAGTTAGCAGACAAAGGCAGTAAGCTACAGAGACAGTAGCCTCAGAGATGACAATTGGATCAGGAGGATTAAAGGTACTGTTAGATTTTCTGGTTTGAGTTGGTTTGGGGCAGATAAAGGAGGTACCTAATTCATCCTCCTCATCACTCTCCCCAAGACGCCTTCATATTTGCCACCCTCTGGGTCATTGGTGTACTGGAGAATCCAGCTATACCTCAAGGGATGTGGGTACATTCAGTGGCTGAATGATGTTTGTACAGCCAAGAATCTACACAGACTCAATCTCATTGTGCTGCCAGCAATTACCCACCATGCCTACTCTTTCTGATCCACGGTGCACTTGAGAGCCCTCTGTCTCTATCTTGTTTACTTCATTTGTATCAGTTCTCTCAGAAGCTGTCAGAGAGGTACTTGGGATGGAGGAGACTATCAGGTTTCTATATTCTCAGATCTCTGTGAGTCCTTGTCTTCTTGGTCTACCATGCTTCCATGTTTGGACTCCATCACTAAATTCTATTGATTTTGTTTCATACTCATCTCTTTGTCTTAAACCTGGCTCCTAACTATCATTCATACTCTACTGGTAGTGAATCTAATTGGTCCCATTGTGTCCCCCAATCATTGTAGCACTTGCCTTCTAACATCTAATTTCTGGGTTGATACTTTT
>NC_034604.1:53778033-53803882 GCF_900095145.1 Mus pahari | reverse complement strand
TAAATTCATTGTTTTTAATAGCTGAGTAGTACTCCATTGTGTAAATGTACCACAGTTTCTGTATCCATTCCTCTATTGAGGGACATTTGGGTTCTATGTTCTCAACATATTGTACCCAAAGCATTCATGTTCAATTATAGAGGCAACCATTTAGTTTGTAAAGAATTTTTCTTTAATAATCTAATTGAGAAGTATTATTTCCTAAAAATGTTAACTAGTCCATGCTCATTGTACAAAATGATGAGCTTCATTATGTCATTTTCATGTATATAAAGATTATTGATTTTTCTCATACTCTCTTTCATCCCTTCTGCCCCTTCCCTTGTTGCCTAGCATTCTTTATGTGTCTTAAAGAGGACCCCAGATATCTGGCTCCTGGTAGGCAGTCTAGTCTCTTCAGCCACTTTGGGGTTCCCACCATGATGTGTTTAGGCATTTTCATAAGCTCTCTTTGTCCTTACTTTCCTTCTCTCTACTGGTTCACCTACCCAGCACTTATCTATTTCTAATGTCTCAAGTTAGAGCTCAGTCTCTTCACTTGCTCAGCCAGATGGACATCGTCTGTTGTGCTTCTCTATGCTCTCAACAGACTGCCTCCCTAACTCCATTCCTGACTTTGAGATCTTGGGGGTCAACCATCATGTCAGAGTTGATGATCAGGAAGTTTTTACAGACAGAAGCAAATAGAAACTCGGTAATTTAGAGCTTCCTCTTTTTCAGTAATACATAATTCAAGAGAAAAATGATTTTAATTTTTACAAAGGCATTCATATATTTAATGACAATCTTTTCTCTCTGAGGGGTGATTTTTTTCCCCAAGAAAATTAGTGTGCTAACTTCTGCTATAGAGCCTTTACATAAATATCTTTATAATGAGGTCCCTCAGTATAATTAAAGCAGTAGGTTTGATAAAGCTTCACATTAGCAGAATGTGGAACTACTATTACTTTAATCCATTCTTGATGGTCATATGAATTAATACAATACCTTAAAAACATTTTTAGTAATTTCTTTTTTTAAAAGATTTTATTTATTATTATTATATATAAGTACATTGTAGCTGTCTTCAGATGCACCAGAAGAGGGCGTCAGATCTCATTATGGATGGTTGTGAGCCACCATGTGGTTGCTGGGATTTGAACTCAGGACCTTCAGAAGAGCAGTCAGTGCTCTTAACCACTGAGTCATCTCTCCAGCCCCTATTAATTTCTTACTATTGAGCATGGGCATCACAATTAGAATTTTCCCCTATTTCAAAAATGAGGATGATGATGTTCATATTCCTATATAATTTGTAATGTCCCCAAACCAAAAATAATCCAGGTACCCATCCTCAGTACCACTGGTAAATACATCATACATGTGCATACAGTGAAATATTATACTGCAGTGACTGGTTTGTACCTACACAAACACTCATGGCTAGTTATTAGAGCTACTTATATTTATAGCATTAACTTGTGTCTGAAATTAAGATAGTGGTAGTTTTAGAGGAAGGACTGTGATTAGGAGGGGCAGGAATTTGGGTCTGTTGGGATATTCTATTTCTGACCTAGATGGTAGCTTTATATCATTGTGGTAGGTAGTAGTTAATATTTTATGATTTGTGTGCATTTATGTCTATGTATGTGTTTCAGTTTAATGAAAATGTAAATAGTAAATGAAAGCAAAATTATGGATATATATATATATATATATATATATATATATATATATATATATATATATATATATATATCCGCAGGAAACATGATAATAGAGATGCAGGAAACATGCACATTTACCCATGATTCTTACATAAGCATGCAGTTTTCACCAGCACAAGGACAACATTTTGTTTCTGGTGAGTGCTAGAGGGTCTTTTCTATTTGCAATTTAACTGGAATAATAGTTCTCAGAATAGAAGATTATTAAGTTGTTTTACTTACAGCACTCAAATACTTTTCTAGTCCCAATTCCCAAAGTTTTCTACATTCTTCCAAAAAAACCCAGCATGGTCAGGTCTGTCACAGCAATAACTCACTCACTGGCACCCCCTTATTTCTTAATTACTTTCCTATTGCTGTGATAATATCACCAAGGCAACTTCTAAATGAAAGCATTTAGCTTGCTCTCGTGTTTCCAAAGGCTTTGAGTCTGTGACTGTTATGGTAGAGGACATGGCCGTAGGCAGGCAGACATAGTGTTTGAACTGTGGCAGAGAGCTTACATCTAATCCATAAGCATGAGGCAGAGAGAGAGAGAGAGAGAGAGAGAGAGAGAGAGAGAGAGAGAGAGAGAGAGAGCTAGCTAACTGAAAATGGTGTGTGCTTTTGAAACCTCATATACTTGCTCCCTCCAACAAGGCCACACCTCCTAATCCTTCCAAAATACTTTCACCAACTGGGGACTAAGTATTCAAATATGGGGACCATTCTTATGGAAACCACCTGTAGTAGTTTAAATATGCTTGGCTGAGAGAGTGAGACCATTAGGAGGTGTGTCAAAGCTTCGAGACCCTCCTCTTAGCTGCCCAGGCAACAACAGACTTCTGTTTACCTTTGAAATTAGATGTAGAACTCTCAGCTCCTTCAGCACCATGCCTACCTAGATGCTATCATGCTTCCTGCCATGATGACAATGGACTGAACCTCAGAACCTGTAGGCTAGTCTCAATTAAATGTTGTCCTTTATAAGAGTTGCCTTGGTCATAGTGTCTCTTCATAGCAATGGAAACCCTAAGACAGCACCACAGACATCACCGTGTATAATAGAATACTTGCCCTCAGTGTTCTTTGCTGCTTTAGTCACAATAGCCAGGAAGAAGAAACAGATAGCTAGCATCTGATGGATGGATAATGAAAATATGATACATTTCTATAAAATGATATTCAATTGTTAAGAAAAATGAAATTACGAAATGTTCAGGTAAATAACGGAGCTAGAAACAAACCATTCTGAGTGAGGTTCCAGACACAGAAAGACAAACATTTCATGGAAAAGTTTTACCTTTCGGGTTAATGTGTTCATTGATCTGGCTATTGTTTTGGCCCAATTTATACAGACACTTCTAGGAGCGACTCTTTCACAGCAGTCTTCTTAGAATTCTGGCTCTTACAACTTTCTTCCCTATTCTGTAATGGTCCCTGGGCTCTTTGAGGACTGAGTCCCTCACAAACTGTTGATCTCTATATTGTGTCCAGTTGTGGTTTTCTGTGATGGCCTCCATTTGCTGTAAAGAGAGGTTTCTTTGATGACAGGTAGTAATCCATTTAATCCAGGAAAGATGGCTCCCACAAAAAGATGGTTCTAGGCTGAGGGTCTGGAGCTAGGCCAGAAAAGATGATTTGTGTACCTTTTTCACCATCTCCCTATTCCTCTCTCTTTACAAAGTGAAGAGCTCAAGATAAAATTAAGAAGAAAATAATAATTTCAAACATTCATAGGGCATGAGAGAGTCAGGCCTCTGAACCTGCTCCCTTACTGTTTACACTACATTGTCTCTGGGGACTTCAAAGAATGGACAAATACATTTACTTTTCTCCTAGATTTTGTTTCTTAATACAAATGTAGTCTCTGAAATAAAATACCCCTGAACATCCTTAGAATCTCAGATTATCGTTACCATTACCTTCCTCCAGGGACCTGTCTTTACTTCTCTTGCTTTACTATGCTCCTAGTTTGCCTTAGGGCTTCTTTTTTCCCTATAGATTCTAAGCTCCATGCAAACAGAGACACACATGTCCTTTATTTGTTGTCCTATAGCTAGCGGGTATCAAGATGCCAGCTATACCTGTCTGCTACTCTACAAGTATCTGTGGGACTAAACAATAAATAAGTTATCAAATGTCCTCAAGCCATATGTCTCCTATTAAAGTCAGTCTTGATGGAAAGGGGTTAGGGAAGAGAATAAAGTCCAGTCTTGTGTTTAGAGCATCGTGGGAATTCTTGATGCAGAATACTAACAAAGTTGAGTGATTGCCATCTGATGGGGCTTTTAAAGAAACAAGAATTTAGAATACCAATATAGCAACAGACACTCACAAAAATGCAGGTGGAAACTTATGAGTGAGTGTCTTAAATTCTATGTATGTTCTTTCCATTTACTCAAGAGATAATAATGTTATTATTCTTTTAAAGTTAGATAACCAAGATAATGAAATATGGGACTATATATTCATAAAAATAGCTATTATCAAAGGATTCCTGAGAATTACATTGTTGAATAAATTACATTCAGTGTAGAAGGAGATCATCCGTGACTAATCTAGGTCTGCTTTTCCACATTATTTCTTGATTTATTTTCCACATGTCCACCAAACAAAATAAGCTCTCCTGAGTGATTGTGATCTATGTTTTAATTCAAAACAATTTCTTTGCATTCCAACTGAGTAGTTTTTATAACAAGAATAGAAATTTTTTTCATTCAGTACAGCACCATTGCTTTTAACAATAAGAGATAAGACTGGTGGCCTTCATGTATATTCTTGTGTTTACATGTTGTAAAATATTTTTTATAACACCTAAAGAAATAGGGCAAAGCAATATATCTGTCAGCTCCACTCTTGCCCTTTAATTCTTCTTTACAATTTTACTGTTTGAGACTCTTTAGTGGAGCCCAACTTAATGCCCCCAGTCCATACAGAATAGAAAACATATGCTCCCACATATTGACAACATGGTTTAACAACAGCAGCCAGAAGTAAACTGAGAAGATAATTGGACTTGCCATGTAAATACTGGCATGAAGAATCTCGGAAAATGAATTAAAAGCAAAAGCAGCAGACAAAACATCCATAAGAAAACATTTCCTGTAGCAGGTGTTTGTCCCAATCTAAAAAGTCAATAATAAATAACCCTGCCTTACCAGGAGACTGGGTTTTCTGATCAGAGAGTGCATTGCATAGTTGATTAATTCTGCAATGCATGATCAGTTGTCATGGAGATGAGAAACCGAGAAGCAGGTGAGGTTACTCTCTGTATGGCATGTGACTGATGGCTTTTCAATGTCAAGACTTTCTTGGATAAAGCACTTCCTTGGATCCATGAAGCTGGTCTCATGGGACAACTCTTTGGAATGTTGCATTGGTGATGTCCCGAGTTAGAATGAAGGATTTGTTTTCCAAAAGAAACAGTTGTTTTTCACAGAACAACCCAGGCTGCACATTCATCCAGATGGATTCCAGTGAGGACTATTAACTATGCATTTTTAAGAATATGAATGCAACTTTTTTTTTTTTTGTTCCCAGGACTCTCTTAAACAGAGTGAGATAGCAAATATTACATGTCTAAGCTAAGTTTTCAAAATGGCCAAAAGCAGAAAGGTGTGTGTTCTCTCACTATGGAGAAACATATAAGACATTACATTGCCTGAGATAAAGTCCTTTTTTGTTTTCAAAGATTTTATAGCAAAGATACCACACATCTTCTTTGTGCTTTTGGCCACTTTGCAAACTTAACTTAGACATGTAATATTTGTTATAAGGCTAATATTCACATCTATGTATTACTTGAGTCATTCAAATTTGTTTTAAGAAACAATTGAATAGTACCTGTTCCTATGTCTTCTGGCATTTTCGAAAGTCACCACAAAAAATGTTAATTTTTGAAATAACTTTTTCAGTGTAAAGCTTCTAGATGTTTGTTTTGAGCAAATAAATCCAAACTTGTCTTTTCATTAAACAAACCCCATGGAAACATCCTTCTTTTAATGCATATCAGCTTCTTGGATTAAATACAGTTTTAACGATTGGTCTTTGTCAAGTAATTATCCATATAATCATCATGTTTACTGTGGTAAACATGTAGTTGGTGATACTGTTTGGGGAGGATTAGGAAGTGCGGCCTTGCTGGAGGAAGTACATCACTGTCACTGGGGAGTGGGCTCTAAGCTTATACACCCTTGCCCCATTTCCAGTTTGTAATCTTGGCTTTGTCTTTGTGGTTGATGATGTGAGTTCTCAACTTTCCCACTCTGTCCACCATGCCCGCTACTTGTGGCTATTCCTTTCTTGGAATCACAAACCCAAAGAAGCTCTTCCTTTAGCTGTGATGTCTTAGCACAGCAACAGAAAAAGAACTAATATATACACCATTGACTCTTCCTGCAAGAGTCCATGCAAATGGCCTTGTAAGTTGGTGGATAGGTAAACAGCCCCAGGGAAAGCTATCTAGGCGGAGCCTTTAGAATATAGTATAAGAGCATTCTAAAACTCGGTTTTACATGACAGTCTTTGTGGCCATTGCCCACCCTCACAGTAAACATGTACTGCTCTGTAATGGGCCCTTTGTCTATTGTCTCCTCTCAACTCATGATAGTGTTCCACTTTGCTCCATGTGCCCTTTCTGAGCAGTTCTGAGGAGGAAGATCATAACGAATGGAGAGCTGAGAGGAGGGAAGAACAAGATCCTTGTGACACTGATGTTTAATATATGTCTTCTTATTATTCTCTTTTCCTTTTGCTATGATAAATAAAAGAGCCCCTACAAATGCAACGTAAGTTTACATCAGCTTACAATTCAAGGTCCAGTGCATTATGGAGGGCAAATAAAGGCAGCAGGGGCTTGAGACCATGTTACATTCATAGTCAGGGTCAAAGGGCTACTACTGTTATGTGCTCACCTTTTACAGCTCTATGCCTTGCTCAGGGAATGGTTGCACCTACAGTTAAGGTGGGTCTTATCACATTAACTAATGTAATCACGGCAATCTGCTAGAAGCATGAACAGTGACTGCTTTCTTAGGTGATTCTTGGTCCTGTCAAATTAATGTCAACAGTCAATTTGTCATGCCACAACATAAGTGGGTCTGTTTTCTTTCTTTCCCTCTTAAAATTTTTTAATTTTACTGCTTCTCCTCCACATGGTTTAGAGACAATCATTCTGCCTCAGCCATCCAAGGGATTGCAAGCACTTGCCATCATGCCTGGCTCTAGTGTATAACCTTTTATATTATTTTTTTGGCAAATTATTTTGGAAATGAATTAACTTGATTTTGTTCCAAATGTCTACCACCATGGCATGAGGGACATATATTTACTTAGTTGCTAGGAAAAAAGCCTGGCCAATATGAACATTAGCTAGATTGAATTTGTCTGTTCAATTCACAAATGTGTGTCTACAGCTTTAGAAAAAGCAAAAGACAAGAAATAAAAGAAATCATAACAGAGAAAAGTATATGTGCATATACTTTTCACATATAAATATGTTACACAGTAATGTTTAGTAGGCTCACAAAATAGTGAACTGAATTGTTCTTTCACTTTGAAGGGTTTGTAAGAATTTTTTCATTGATATGTTTTGTAACGTATGGGTTATGGTGAGGGATTCCCCCCCACCCCCCATGTATCAGCCATGATTTAGTGTAGAATGAAGTTTATTTAGGAACATGAGAAGTAGGGTTGAAAAGGGAGTAGAGGCGGGGGGGGGGGACCAGCCACAGCAAGTGGAAGGGGGAAGGGGAAGGAAAGAGGGAAAAGGGGCTCAGAGAGAAAAATGGGATAGATTTAGTGGGTAGACTGATGATGAGTGAGGGTGGGAATTAGAGGGATCGGGAGGGGGGGGGGGGGGGGGAGAGAGAGAGAGGGTGGGAGGTGGGGCTGCCTGGGAGGAAGGAGAGAGAGGGAGAAAGGTGTCAGCATGAGAGAGAAAAGGGTCAGAGAGAGTGAAGGGAGGCCAAACAGTCCCTTTTACAGTAAGCCAGGCCAACCTGGCTGTTGCTAGGTAACTGTTAGGCAGAGCCTAGAAGGGATAATAACATGCTAACAGTCATGATGGGAGGACAGAAAGACAGACTAGCTGTGCAGGCCTGTGGGTGTGTATACATATGTGTGCCTGTTCCCTATATATTCGCGTTTGGGAAAGATTGAAAGTAAAGCCTTTGGAGTGTAAAAGAAAGCAAACAAAACTAGGCAAAACACAACATTTTATATCTACTGAGTGAAAAACTGATTAAACATTAAAGCTTCACTTCTATTTAAACTTTCATTTTTGACTATTGGATTTCTCAGGCAGTGTAGAGACAGGAGGCAGAAAGAGACCAACCTGACTGCAGCAGACAGGACTGCTGTATATTTCAAAACAGCAAGGGACAGACACTCTCCTGTGGGAAAGGAGTGCCTCTGAAAGGATACTGGATTCTTGGAGTTTGTATGAGGGGTAGAATGGGAAGTTAAATACAACTTATGGGGCCCCTGTGCAAGCCTGCAGCTTCTTCCATCTGGAGTTTATCTATCCTTAGAAACTGCCTTGCCCTCTATCAGGACAGTGGGTAAACTGAGTTTGGCAATGTCCATGGGTGTTGGGGATTAGGGGAGTGACATTTTAATATTTGGGCAGGGAATTTCAGCTAGCCATAGGAGAATGGAAAGTTTCTTGTTCAGGGTCTGGAAGAAATTTTTCAACATTTTATTCCAATATGGACACTCCTTGGTAACTTTAATAGTAGACATACCAATTCTGCTATTAGTGAGCATTGCTTGTGACAAGAAAGACCACTGACTGATAAAATGTGTCTTATCTGGAGGGATTATGAAGATCTGATGGAGTTATAATCAGTGTGATTATGATATGGGGATATTGCTATGTCTTTCAGGACAGTGGAGCCTTTTTCAGGGAATTAGGGTCTCAGAAAAATTGAGGACTGCCAAACCTGCCCTAGGCCGGTGGATTTTGAACATTTTGTCTTGAGAATTTGTACAATGAAATCCATAGACCACTGAGGATGGGTTCTAAAGACAAGATTATTATAGAGTCATAGATGGGAGAGACATAGAGAGCAGGAGACGGGGGAGGGAGATGGAGAAGAAGAGAAGAGGGGAGAGGAGAGACAGGAAGAGAGAGAGGGAAAAGGAGAGAGAGAGAGACCAAGAGAGACAGAGACAGAGAGAAAGACAGAGCGAGACAGAGATAGAGACAGAGAGCACAGAGCTCCTGTATAATGAGAGGTCCCAGGAAATACTGTTCCAACAAACTGTTAGTCTGTAGAGTTTTTAAAGGTTCTATGGCAGAAAGTAGAGTAAGATATGGGCAGGGGGATAAATTGGTCAGTCCCTTTGGCACAGCCAGGTGTCCAGGTGCTTCTTTTTTTGTTTTGGTCACTGCCTTAGGGTTTCTACTGTAGTGAAGGGACACTATGTATAAAGGGAAACATTTAATTGGGGCTGGCTTACAGTTTCAGAGTTTCAGTCCATCATCATTGCAGGAAGCACGGTGATGTGCTGGCAGATATGATGCTGGAAGAGCTGAGACTTCTACATCTTGATCCAAAGGCAGAAGAAGAGGGACCTTCTTCTGCAGGCAGTCAGGAGGAGACTGTAGTTCCACACTGTAGTTCTACTATGCTTGAGCATAGTAGAGCACAAAGGCCATCACCACATGACACACTTCCTCCCACAAGGCTACATCTACTCCAATAAGGATACACCTCCTATAGTGCCACTCCCTGTGGGCCGTGCTCTGAAGCACATGAATCTATGGGGGCTAAGCCTATTTCAACTACCATCGTCACATAATCCCATATTGATTTTAGGCATAGGTGCTGATTTAGGAGACCACAAAGAAATAGGGACCGTTCTAGCATCCTGACCGCAGGTTAGGACATTCTTAGAACTACTTCCTTAGGGTTCCTGACCTGCTTGATCAGCTTCTATCTCAACTGGACATGTTCTTATCTGCTGGATATGCTCATTGTGGAACCTCTGGAATTGGTTCAGAAGTACAGGTTCTATGGGGTAGCAGATTTCCAAGCCAGTGTGTTCATGGATCTCCCATGCGTATACTCCTGCACCTCAGCTTACCTTCAGCTCCACTAAGCTTTTAACTAGATTTTCCTAACTATAAAACCATGAGTTCACTCCAGAAAACTTTCATTACCTTTTTGAGATGTCTTTTATAACCCAATAATGCCTGTCTTAAGTGCCTGGGAGCCGTTCCTTTGAAATGTAATAATGAAGAAAAATGGGTCTCTCTCTATCTCCCAGTTCTGTGGGGGGAAGCAAGACTGGAACCCTTACAATAGGCAACTGGCCTGCTGTCAATTACGTGGCTCAGCCACACTGGCCACACTCAGCAGTCTTCCAATACTTTTGCATTAGCTGAGGAAAGCATTTTTAAATGTTCATATTTGATGTTTCAGAGGAATTGGGTCCAGTTTTTTCCATTGTTGCGGTAGACTTCAATAAAGTCTTCCTTGATATTTTTAGCAGTAGTCCAATACAATGTCTGTTTTACAGAGGGTAAGAAAGAAACAAAGAAACCAACATCTGCTTGAATATGCAAACTGCTGTCTAAAAGCACAGCAGGGACCTGAGCAGAGCATCCTGAGGCTGCACATCAACACTGGCCTGTTGGGGACTCCTTTGTGCTTCACAGTTGATAAGACAAATGGAGCCTGTGACAGACTCTGAATCTGAGCATTTACTTGGATCTAAGAAGACCAGACCACCCCTCCCACTGAATTTTCTTTTAAAACAACCTCATCCTAGTGTCTCACAGATAGTTTCCAGGTTGCTTCTGGCAGAGCTAACTTTCAACAAAATGCCAAGTAAACCTAGAAAGTGAAAAACACAAGGATAGTCCAGGGCATTGGTGGCACATGCCTTTAATCCCAGCGTTTGGGAGCAGTGCCTTTAATCCCAGCATTTGGGAGCAGTGCCTTTAATCCCAGTGTTTGGGAGCAATGTTCGAGGTTAGCCTGGTCTACAGAGTGAGTTCCAGGACAGAGCCAGGGCTACCTTTTTATTCCTTCTCCTTTTCCCCCTCATCCTCTTACCTTCCTTCTCCTCCTTTCTCTCTTCCTTCTCCATCTCCTTCTTATCCTGCCTGTTCTCCCTCCTCCCTCCTTCTATTTTGTTCTATGATTTTTGAGCGACTGTTTCATGGCTTCTGAGAGGCTCCTCTAGACTTGCCCTTAAGATGGTGCTATTTAGTGCGAGGAGCCATGATTCATACTGTGGGCTAGAAAACTTAATCATAAATAAAGGCGCTAGTTAGTACCCTGCCACCAAAAGACAGGATTTATCATAGCATGAAGCACTGAGTTTTATTCTGCATTTTTGGGGCTGGCTAGAGTGATCGCTGGCAGCTGCTCACAGTAGTTAGTGATAGCCAGAAGCCTCATTGAGTAACCTGCCCTAGAGAAGGATGGCTGGAATTATCTTGTAGCTTCCACAAACACACCAACAACCTTTGCTTGTGTATGGCTCTTTAATATGAAGACCCTTTTGTCTTTTTTTCTGCCTGATTTCCTTTTCAGAATTTCTTGGCACACTACAGCTTTGGCTAAGCAGGACAATGGTAGATGTTCTCTTCTGGGGTAAGAATGTATTTTTTATAACAGTTGCACACTCTCAGGAAATGCTATTCAGAACTCTATAGAAGACAAGTACATAACAGGAAAGGGGAGGCTTTTGGATTCATTTCATTGTTTTAGAGATCCATTAAATATAGGTCATGTATTTGAAGGGAAGTACGTTTAGTACTTGGGGAAATTACTTCAAGTATATTACAACTAAAATTAAAACACATCTTGCTACATAATGGATTGCTGCAAATTATTATACATGCTTCATCGAAGGAGCTGTCAAGACTTTATAAATGAGTACCACATTGTCTGAAATGCTTAGAGAATACAGGCAGCTTCCTTGGACTAATGCTAGCTGTTGGCTGGTAGTGCAGAATAATTACATCTTCATTGGCAATTCTTCCAGGAACTTGCTCTCTGCATCTGCTTATTATAATGCCTTTCCCCTTTTCTACCTCCTCTGGTTTCTAACCTTAATTTTTCATGTTTTAATGCTTAGGCTATATGAAGATCAACACCGTAGAGTATAATGGGATTTAACAAAGGATTTAGAGACACATGGATGGCACATTCTGTAAAGGTGATGTAACCTTACAGAGGAAAAATAAGAACAGCATCCCTGGATCAATTCCAGGATTGTTTGCAATAGGGTACAGATTCTGAAGGACTGTGATACTGAAGGAGAAATTTGGAAATGAACCGCCAGAAGTGGGACTTTGGCAGAAGTTCAGTTCAGTTCAGCAACATTGCATTGAAAGAAGCAGCATTTCAGTGCCATCAGAGCTACACAGGCACACGGGATCTGGGTGTCCTTAAGGAACTTATGACCAGAGTGGGATTCTTAATTCAGAAAGACTTTTCATTTCCCTTTGTAATTAAGAGCTTCATGCACTACATTTCGTACATGTTCCCCCCTACTTCCAGATCCTCCCCACCCTCCCCATCTAACTTCATGCTAGCTAGCTTTCTCTCACTCTCTGCCTCTCTATCTGTCTCTCTGTCTGTCTCCCCCCCCAAACATGCAAAAAACAGAATCACAAAAAGCCAAACAAATCAGATCAAACAAAACTTCTGTACCCTACCACTAAAAAAAAATAAAATACCAATTCCCCCCTCAAACCTGCAAAACCCCAATAAAACAAAATACAGAGTTTGCTTGGCATTGGTCAATAACTCCTGGGCAAGAGCTCCACCCTGGAGTGGAGTCGATACACCCAATGACACTCACAGACTGTAACAGGACAAACAAGGCCTGCACTGGTTCAAATCAGACAGAATCTTAGCGCGTAGAAGAGGAATTGGACACAAGCTCCACCCCTAACCAAGAAGCTATTTACAATCTATATCCACTGAGAAAGGAAAATCAGAAATTCTTTTCTTAGTGGTATGGGTGACTTCTTGACATACCAACCTCTAGAGCTTACCCTGAAACATGTTAAATTGTCTTATTGGAATACATATGTGATGTGAGTTACCGGATACAATGGATAATTTCCCAGTGCAACAAAATTGTCATATATACATTAATTAAAATATCTTCTTCTGCACCACTGTAGCCTTTTAGAAGGACTTCCCCACCTTTTTCTTAGAAATCATGGAACACATTGTCTTGAACTAGTAATAAGGCATCTTAAAACAAAGTGAAACAATGAAACAAAACAAAACAAAAACTACTTAGTGGACTATTGAGCCCTTGCGTTGCTAGACTGCTTGGCACTGTTTCTTCCCCCTTTATCACGTTATATATCCTCTCCAATTTTATAGAGACACAGTGAGGCATCAGAAGCTACACACACACACACACACACACACACACACACACACATAATTTTTTTTTACTGTGTGACTATGTTAGGAAGGAAGGAAACCAAGAACTTGAGTGTTTTGTACAGTTCCAAAGCCAATGTTGTTCTGACTGTTTTTCATGCTTCAAAAGCAGGAATGGAGTGTGTGTGGCAATTAGACACATGGTCTGAATAGTGGGATACTGAACTGTGCTCTGGGAATTGCTCCCTGACAGGAGATGAGGTAAGGTTGGTTTTCTTAAGCGAGTGATTGGAAGCTGATATTTTAGACATCGTTTCTAGCCACCTTCAAATTCTGTTTGTATTGACTGTAATGGCAAATATATGAATTTTAGAAAATATTTCTCTTCTCCTAGGTTTATGCACTACCACAGAGGATATATTGGGTATTTAGTAATAACAGAAGGATACATTATCCAAAACCTTGTTTTATAACCCTGAAATTCATTTTTCTACTATGCTAATTCCCCAGAAGTTGGTACTTTTGACACACCTGGGTTTGCTAGGAATTGGTGTCAAATCTCATGCAAGTTGTGGCTAGTGTGAGTTTGCTCATTTGGAAAGTGCAGAGAATGATAATTTAATTTTTTTTTAATCCTGGAACCAACACATATAAAGTCAACCCCATCTTTCCACAATACTGCCTATACAAGAACACAGGTCTAAGGGAAGCAAAGTCTTTGTTTAACACCTACCTGCCAAGTTGAGGCTTCTATCTGATTTCAGTGGACCCTGAGGTACCTCTGCCCTATCGCTCAGAAACAAGTGTACAGTTTACTCAACTAATGAACACGACAGGCATGCTGTTCTCTGACTGTTGATCCTGATGCCCTGGCAACCAGTGTTATTCCATAGCCCTGGTCCATCACCATGTGTTGGCACAGTTAAGGCTACAGTGAGATGTATTGTAGCCTTACTACACTCCACTGTGGGAATATCTCTGTCACAGACAAGACCATGCATCATAGTTTACATCCTACACGGGCATTCATACAACTGTCTTGACCATAGGTCGTACTGCTTCAGAACTGTGGGGAACCAAGGAGACATATGCCACTATTTCCATCTCTCCACTGCCCAATGAGAAAGGGATGCCACAATTTTGGCTCCATTTTCTCTTCTCCTCGGATACTGCAGTTTCCATCCTTCCTATCTTAAATGGAGTCTGCTTCTGCTCCTGATAATTAGTATAGCCTCTTAAAAA
Source organism: Mus pahari (assembly GCF_900095145.1). Lineage (NCBI taxonomy): Eukaryota > Metazoa > Chordata > Mammalia > Rodentia > Muridae > Mus > Mus pahari. Next base: position 53,789,592 of record NC_034604.1, on the reverse strand, counting down.
TCAACGTTGTGGGACCTTTCTACGTGTCACCCAGTTCATACTGAGCATTTCAGTACCTTGACTACTTTAGTCTTGACATTCAGGACAGTTATTAACAAATCATTCCTTTCAGGCAGGCAGGGCATGTGCTAGACAATTGGGGGAGGGGGAAAGGGAGCCAATGATATTTACCAGTTTCTTGTAAATATTTCTTGAAATTATATTTGTCAACATTTTTCTTTTTATGTTCATTGATTATGTATCGGGACTTCTCAAACTTTTTGTAGGCAATGACCAGTTTGAAGATAAAAATTCCAGTCATATGTAAACAAGTGAAATTTAAAAATAGAATAAAGAGTTTGAGGAAATGTTAAAGCTTTTTGAATACTCTCAAGTATCTGCATTTACCTCGTAGTCAATGGTCACTCTAGCCTGCAAACTGTATTTGGTGGAGAGCAGTGCCCCTCATATTTCCTCATTGCAGACATTTATTATAAACATGGATCTTAATTCCTGCCCCCCCCCCCACCTTACCATAAATATCTTGAAGATGTTTCAATGAAAATCCAACATAAAATAGTTATTCAGAAAGAAAGAAAACAACAACAACAACAACAACAACAACAACAACAGCCCACTAAACTTTGCTGTTTTGAAGGGTACCGAGATATCTGGGGTTAGACACCATTAAAAACTGACTGACATTCATACTTCTACTAACACCCTTTAGAATTAATCAGTATTAATTCTGTAATATTCAAAACGAATTCAAGACCACCCAGTACCTTCCCCCCTTCAAAAAGGACTTTCCAAACTACTAGCAGGCAAAGTGCAGAGCCAGATAAGAAAGCTGGCTAACTAAACAAATGTAAAAACATAGTTTTAGCAGTCAAAATGACTAAGTTTGCAACTGCCAAAATAATATTAGGTGTTCTCAGAGAAATAACCAAAACAAGATTAGCAATCCCCCTACCCCACCTCACACTGAATTCTGACAAAGACCACAAACCACCCTGACCTTGTTGTGAGCATTCCCCTGACATTAATAGCTGTGATGTTAATAACTGACCCAAACGTTCAAAATGTACTATTACTTTGCTGACCAAATCATAATAACCCACCATGGGGGCAAGCAGAGTCACTAGGTCAAAGGGTTACTTAGTCACTATACAAACCAACCAATGCCTGAAAGGGTTACTTGCTACACCAATGAGAACCCTGTTGCTCAAATCTGCCACTTAAAAAGGTATAAAAAGTGTGTTCTTTCTTTGTTCTGGGTCTCTCCTCTGGCCTGTGTGCTGAGAGGGGGGTCCCTAACATGTTGGAATAATAAAAATCCTCATGCGGTTTGCAGCGATGGTGGTCTCTGTAGTCTTTGTGCAGGTCTTTTGACAAACTCCAACAATTCCTTTAAATTAGAAGAATTATTGTTATGTTTTATTGCTTTATTTAGTCAGCATTGGTTTTTACATGAAGACTCTTCCTTTGGAGTTCTTACATTTTCTGAAATATAATGTAATATAGTTGATTGTTTCAGATGAAAGTCTACAGTTCATAAGTGAATCATTACTTATCTTAAAATCTTGAGGTTCTGTGACACAAACATAACCATGTGTGTGTCCAGAGGTGTGTGGCTCAGGCAGCTCCTCTAAGAACGTTGTTGATGTTTTTGTCTTCTGGTGTTGAGAAGTCTAATGTGAATCTTGTTGTGCATCCCTTTTCTGTATTTAGAGCTAACATTTATTTGGACTAAATTAATGATTGAGCGTTTGTTTTCTCTTCTGAGTAGCATTGTGCTCAGCTCTTATATATTCAATGTTTGTCTGTTGTTGTTGAAACATAAATATTCATCTTTTTATTGCTGTTATTGGGACAAATACCCATAGAAGATATTTAAAAAGAGGAAAAAGTTTTTTAACTCACAGTTTAGCAATTTTGGCTCTCTTGTTCCTGTGCTGATGTGAGGCAGAACAACATGGTTGAGAGCTTGAAGAGGCAGAGTTGCCTCCTTCATGCAGGTCAGGAATCAGAGAGAGAATCAAAAGGAAGAAAGATCTTATGCAGAATCCAAACATTAAAGGCACACATCTAGTGCTTTACTTTGGTGTAACTTCAAAATTTCATGACCTCCCAATATGTCACCAAATTATGAACTCATCAGTTGATTGACTCATTGGTTGTTCAGAGTCTTCAGGATCTCTTTATTGGATCAGTTGAGGATCAGGCCTTGAGTACATGAGCCTTTTAAAATGTACACTTCTTTCTGAATATATTGCTTGGTCAGGCTAAGCAATTGCAAGACTACTTTCTTAAACTGTTGTCAACATGTTTTCTTGACTGTCAAGGGGACAGCTGGAAGAAGCCTGAAGCAATCTGATTTTCATTCCAATTTTTGGCTGCCTTTCCAATTTGGGGTCTACACACTTCTCTTTTCAGCATTTTGGTGCCTATTATTTGTAAGCAACATCCCATTCTGTGTGGATAGCCCTGGAGCTAATTATATTTGATGTTAATTCAATTAACTTAACTTATTAATTAGTTTTAATTAGAATCTTAGGAATGCATGCTTGAGATTTGGCTTGGCTTGGGTGTACATGTGTTTTGTTCATACTATTGAAATTTCTGTGAGTTCATATGTGTAGCTGACCTGCTGTGTTCAGAAGATAATGTGTGCTTGTAGTACACCACAATCTTAGACTTCTACCTTCTTTATGTCCCCTCTTCTTCAATGATCTCTGAACCTTGGGAATGAGGGTGCAGCATATATTCCTTTTAGGCCTGAGCATTCTGTAGTCTCTTGTTCTGTCTACCTTGGTCAACAGCAAGTCAGTTTTTGGATGAGGAATGAGAGATGCATTGATTTATGAGTACAGTGAAAAGTGATTAGGAGTCAGTTTAATATTATGTCCATTTAGCATAGGAGTAGTAGGTTCTCCTATAGACCCTATGACCTACTGGTGTCCAGCCCCAGTGGGGTCTTCTTGAGGCAGCAGAAGGGGAAGAGTGTAGACAAAGGTAGGAGTTTGTCTTATGACATATTTAGGGTTGCTGTATAATAATATAAGGTTTACTTATCTAAGTCTAAGTTACTATGCTACTGTAACAGGAGAAGAGAATAATGCTCACAGAAGGAAAAACATAAACAAATATGCATAAAATCACATAAAGTTCATATACAGATTCATGCATGCACATTTGTACATTTCCATTTGGGCCTAGCTTGCATGCATTCTCACAATTACACACTAACACACATGCATACACTCTCACAATGACATACTTACACACACACATCTGTACTTATGTATTCATATGGAGCAGAAGACCAAGCACAAGTGTAGAAAGAACTCACTCATTCTGGATGAAAAATGAGCTCCTGTCTTTATTGCATAGAGAAAGAAAACGCTTCTACCTTTTAATGCTAAATGATTTAAACCCATGTTTGTAAGAAAAAAAGCTTTGCTCCTTTTAATAAGACTAAGTTTGCCTTGTTATTAAGAAAGGACCTGTTCTGTCCCATGGTAAGGGGAAGCCTGCCTGCTCCTTCTGCTCTCTGCGTCTTCTGTTTTTCTCTTTCCCTCTGCATTCTGCACATTGCTCTCTTAGGTTTTAAGGTTACCTATAGTTTCTAATTTATTCCACTCTGAATTCTCCTTCAAATCTTGCTCTCCTGCTCTGAAGTCACAGCAATGCTCTTACTCTCAATGCCTTTTCTCCCTAAGTTATGCCTCTACGTCTAAGTTCTTCTTGAGTTCAGTTCTGTCTAAAAACTGTTCTGTTTAAAAACAACTCCTCAGCTCAGTTCCTCTCAACTCAGTTCCTTTCAGCTCAGTTCTTCTCTTTGTCCTCAGCACTTAAAACATCTTTCAGAATACATGATCACATGTTAAAAAGTTCATCACAAGTTCACACATAAAATCGAACCATAAATTGAAATAGAAGTTTACAACAGAGAATGTTTACATGCATACCGTTAGGAGTAATTATCTGGCTAAACATCCATCACCTGTCACAGTTCCATAAGTTCATTGAAAGTCAAAAACCATAACTAAGTAATTAGTGAAGTTTTGAATAGATAAACCCAGTCAATACTTTATCTTTTGTTCTAGCACCTATAACAAATTGTTAATTCTCATTTTATGACCTTTGGTTAATTGTTTTACAACCTCTTGGAATGTGCTCTGAGTACAAAAAAATCTGGTTACTATCTAAGAGCAATTAACTGGTGACACATGGGAGACTGACAAGAGTTCTCATTGCAGTTTTGATTATCAGAAAAGGACCTAATAGCAGTTGTACTATAAAAGATCTTAACAATTACTGATACAATTTTAGGAATTCTTATAGGATCACCATTGAGACTTAAGAAGTCATCTATATAACATCACTACAAGAGAGTACATCTTCATAGATCTACAGAGATCTGCTCCAAAGGGGTGAGCTAACACTTAGTGATTGTTATATATGTTTAATAATAACAGGAAAAGCATATTAATAGCAGGAATCTTTCCTAAAATGTTCTCTTAGGCCTTGTCTATAAGAGTGAATCTGTCTCAGATTATATTATAATCTGAAGCAGACCATCTCAGGATGATCACTTGGTAGTTATTAGTTTGTCCTATTATGGCTCCTGACAATGACCTAGCTAGCCATAGGTTCTTTGCCCAATTCTTTGGCAGTGAGATGTTAGGGAAAGGGCAAAGGCAGCCCTGTAGGAGAAAGCAATAACACAGCGTCTCTCAATCAAAGAATAGATAAGACTTTAAGAAAGAAAAAGAAGTCAGAAGTCAGTTGTATGTGTTGAAGAATGAAGTACATTGGTTTTGTTTGTTTGTTTGTTTGTTTGTTTTTTGTTTTGTGTTTTTTTCAAGACAGGGTTTCTCTGTGTTTCCCTGGCTGTCCTGGAACTCACTCTATAGACCAGGTTGGCCTCGAACTCAGAGATCCACCTGCCTCTGCCTCCCAAGTACTGGGATTAAAGGTGTGTACCACCACTGCCCAACAAGAATGAAGTATATTATTTAAGGGATACATCCATTGGATCTGACAAAATCAAAAGCACCATGACATTGACAGCAGCATTGGTGGGATGAAAAGCTACATCACAGTGGCTTCAATTACTGAGGTAGAAATGAGGAAACAGAAAAGCAGACAGTTGTGAAGTTTAGATATGAATGGTAACTGAGAACCAAGGTAGTGGAAAGTGACAGTTGTATCGTTTCATTTATTTGATTTTAATAGAAAGAATACAATATCATGTTTGCTTCTTACTAGTAATATGTGGGAGAGAAGTGAGCAGTCATACAAGGAAGGAAATGCATATGTGGCATTGGCTAAGTTTTCAAAAAAGTAAGAAGGAATTTAGTTCAGAGAAATAGACACTGACCCTGTGGAGATGTGTGTCAGGAATATTGGTGTTTACTGGGAAATTTAAAAGTTTGGTGTGAGGAAAATTATGAGAATTCACCTTTATATCTTAAGTCTGGGACAGGTAGAAACTATGTAGCTTAAGACAATAAAGCTGCTTTGTTTTGTTTGATATACTCAAACCATTATCTTATATTGCAGGATTCTTCTTCTAGTAGATAGTTAGCGCAAGTATAAATCAAAGTCAAATGCTCACGGGCACATTACTATTCCATTAGTGCCTCTTAGTGAATCCATTTTACAGATTAAAAACACTAAACGTTACATATATTTAATAATTTGCTCATTGAGAGCAAACAGAGCTGGGTGAAGGAACTAGACTTCATGTCACCTGTCCGACCTCAGATCCTGCTCTTCATTAGCACACTGCACTGCATCTAGTTATCACGATGCTTCAATTGCACAAGCAAATGCCGTGCTATATAAATAGCAGGGTGTGCTGGTTTTATTATGAACATTCTTATCTATCTTAATAATTAGCATTACTTCTTCACTGGTTTATATACTTAACTGTTTTACATTCTCGGGAAAGGGGCACCTTATTTCAAATTTACTATGGTTGAGTGGAACCAAATGAAGTTATAAATTCTCACCTTAATGTTTCCCATATATATAGAGGTTTTTTAAAAATCATAAACCTTTAATAATCAAATAGTGGTGAAGAAACTAAAAATCTATAGCACTCCCTTACTGTGAGTGTATGTGTTCAAGAATAATCTTTCTCCTTCTTCCTTGTCCGATGGTAACATTTGCTTTTGTGAACATGTTAATTTTTCCACATGATGATTTCTTTAAAATTTTTTTTTTCAAAAAGACAAAAACAAGAATTCTGAGAATTGAAAGAGTATCTATAAAAAGCAGAAAAGAACAAAAAGATTCTGTCTTGGCACTGAGCTAATGAAGAACTCTATTGAAAAGAGCTGTAAGAGACAGAATAATGTGGGCGGGCTCTTCCTGAGACCTGTTTGTTTCTCTTAGCTTTCTATGTGCAATGGAACTATTTGAAACTTGGACACAAACTTGATTTGACATTCCATTTATTAGTCATAATGACTGGAGAGCAGAGGAGAAATGAAAGGAAAGAGACAGGTGATGTGGGAGGGAGAGAGGGAGGGAGGCATGTCCTGAATTTTCTAACATATTTCCAATTTTATAAAATTTTGTGAAAATGTCTGAGTTATTCTGTTTTATGAACAGGAAAGTTTGGGGATAAAGATTATATTATGAACATGTAGCATCTAAATTTATGTCATTTATTCTATTATTCTTCACCTTGACTCGGAATGTTGGATTAAAAAGACTGCTGAAGAACAGGGCCAACTTATGAAATTCTAATCTATCCTAGGGAAACGGAAGATAAAAGTCAAAATGCAAATGCAATCAGAAGAAGTTGGGAGTAATGCTACCATAGGCAACTAATCTGATAATAAATGCTGGAGAGGACATGGGGAGGAAGAAGTCTCCATTTTTGTTGAGGGTGCAGATAAATGTAAGCATTATGGAAATTGGTTTGGAGATTTCTCAAAAAAATTAAAAATAGAACTATCATGAGGTCTAGCTATCTCAATTCTAGGCATATACCCAGAGAACTCCATAATTTTTCATAAAGTTATTTGCACTCCTGTGTTTATTGCTGTTTCATTCAATTAAAACGAAGAGTAAAGTTAACCTCATTGTACATTAACAGATAAATGGATAATAAAAGTTTGGTATATACATAAATACTACTTAGTTCTAAAAAATTACAGTTAAAAACTTGCAGGAAAACGGATGGACTTAGAATGTATAATATTTAGTGAGATTAGACACAATGTCAAACAGAAATAAACTGCATGTTCTCTCCTATATATGGAGTCTAGCCAATAATAGGTGTATATATGTAACAATGTACTTGTGGTCCAGTACAACATGAGACAGGAATGACTGAATATAGGGTTTAGAGAAGCAATGAATATATACATATATATATATATATATATATATATATATATATATATATATGTATATATTCATTACATTGTATAGACTAGGAGACTAGGTTTGATTAATTTTGCTGTGTATGTTTTTATTTATTTGCCAGATTTTCAATACTAAAGTTTACAAAATTAAAAGAGAGAGCTGAAAAAGTTGACTGTGGCATAAAATTGCTCCAGGGAGCTCAGAAGTGTCTTGATGACTTGTCTGATTTAAGGATAGTTTTTGTTGAGAGACGAGACTCAACACTGGACCACACAAGTACATGAATATGGCCAAGGTGCAGTGGTTGACTAGAGACCAAATGACAACTTCACTTACTTAATTTTTAATTTTTTCTTCTTGGTGGAATGACCCTTCTTGGGAGTGATGCTATCTACATGTATTAAGAGAACTTAAGTGAAGACTTATTACTTCAGAAAAGAAAACTTATGTCCTTTCTGAAATTAGAGGTACTTATCCAGCTACATAATATTTTTCTTTAAAGTGGAATTTCTTGTTTACAAGATTTCTCTTCACTAATATAAACAGTTTTTAGAGAGAAACTCAAGTTCATTTTTTTTGGTTTTTTTTTTTTTTTTTTTTTTTTTTTTTTTTTTTNTTTTTGTTTTTCGAGACAGGGTTTCTCTGTATAGCCCTGGATGTCCTGGAACTCACTTTGTAGACCAGGCTGGCCTCGAACTCAGAAGTCCACCTGCCTCTGCCTCCCGAGTGCTGGGATTAAAGGCGTGCGCCACCACGCCCGGCGCTTAAGTTCATTTTTTACACTTGCAAAAAGTTCTAAGATGTGATACATATTAAAGGTTAATAGTTAGCTCTTGAAACTTGGTAAAATGAGAGTTGTATTTGTTCTCAAATCAGAATTTCATAGAGATAGGAAATCAGACAGACAGACAGACAGACAGACAGACAGACAGATTCCTAACGTATGTAGATCTATATGCCACTCTTTCTTGAGTCTATTGAAGTGGCAGACATATGCAAGCTTCTTTTTATCTGATATCCATAGAAACTTCTTGTTCAAAAAATATATATATCAGGAGCCGGAGAAATGACTAAGTGGTTAAGGGTATTGCTGTTTTTACAAAGCACACTAGTTCAATTCCCAGGACACAAATAAGGTGACTCACAGCTGTCTGTAACTCAAGATCTAGGGGTCTCATGATTTCTTATGACTACTTTAGGCACACACACTACTTTAGGCACACACACACACACACACACACACACACACACATTACTGTTCTATTGCTGTGAAGAGACACTATGACCTTGGCAACTTGTATAAAAGAAATCATAATTGGAGCAGGTTTACAATTGCAGAGGAAAACGTACAGGTAATCATACCATTCTGTTACGTATTTTTCATCTCCATGCTATTTTGCAATTTTAAAAAAGATAATTCATTCTTGTATTTATGTCCCTATCTTACTAATATATATTGTATGTGAGTTTCCCCTGACTAGACCTGACTGACTTTAATACAGCAGAAGGTAAGGGGCTCCTGAAGGTCTAGCACCAGGCTCCATTGGCAGGTCTCAAGGGGGCCTGCATGACAACCTACAAATTTGACCTAGGTACATGAGGTTAGACAGGATTCTGATGAGTCACTTTGCAGACTTTCTAGAGCGGCTCATGGAGACATTCCGTTAGTATACACCCTATGATCATCCCAGCAGCGAGGAGCGAAAAGCTACTGTGAGTATGGATTTTATAGACCAGGCTAGTAGAAACATCAGGAAAAAGCTTCAGAGGCTAGAGGGACTACAGGATAAGTTGTTGAGGGATTTAGTGCAGATTGCTGAGAAAATCTACCATAACAGGGAGACAAAGGAGGAGAAGGAACAGAGAAAGAGAAAAGAAGATGAAAGGGATATATATATATATATATATATATATATATATATATATATATATATATAAAACCCCTTGAAAAGGACCAGTGCACATATTGCAAGGAGAGGAGCCTCTAGGCCCTAGGCCCTAACAAACAGAGGCCAGGTGTAGGAAATCCCAGGCCTTGGGGAAAGCCCCCCTCCCCAAAACAGCAAAGTGTTATCCCTGGGGGAAGACAGTGACTAAGGAGGATGGGGTTTGGACCCCTTCCAGAACCCAGGGTAACTCTGAGAGTGGAGGGGAAACTCAGTACTTGGTGGGCATACGGGTTCAACACTCAGTCCTCCAAGCCAATGGCCCCATTTCTAAGAAAAATTCTTGGATCCAAGGAGCAGCTGGCACCAAAATGTATTCATGGACTCTCTGAAGAACAGTGGATGTGGGATGGGCCAGGTATCCCATTCATTTATGGTCATCACAGACTGTCCCTATCCTCTGTTGGGGTGAGACTTACTCTCCAAGATGGGGGCCCAGATACACTTCCTGCCCCACTGGCCACAACTAACTGGTCCAAAAGGAGAGTCCATGAGTGGAGGAAAGATCTCTCTGACTGAACACTGCTGGAAACCAATGCTGCCTGGTTTATAGAGAGACTAGACCAGTTTTCTCCATGAAGGTCAGAGATGAGCCAGTGCAGCCATGGTGGGAGGCAAAAATAGCATATGGCAGGAACCTTACCTCCCCCCTCCCCTGCACATCAGCACAGAAAGCGAAGCTAATTGCCCTCAACAAAGCCTTGGTACTTGGGGCCGGCAAGAAAAATAACATCTACACGGATATCAGGTACGCCTTTGCCACAGCCCACGTCCACAAGGCTATATACCAAGAGATAGGACTGTTCACATCAGAGGGAAAAAGAAATAAAAATCAATCAATCAAACAAACAAAAACAAGCAGGAAATCTTGGATCTCTTGGAAGCCCCAGTGAAACCAGCAACTGTGAGTATTATTCATTGCCCAAGACATCAGAAGGGAAGAGACTCAGTGGCCCACTTCTCGAGCAAGTGGCTCGAGAAGTGGCTATGCAGGAGCCTATCTTGGTTATGGGCCTGCAAGAGACACCTGCTGGGAAATGGGACTGACTAAGGGATGGTATCACTTAAAATATACTGAAGAAGAAACGACTGAGATTGCTAGCTACCCTACCAACCATTACCTAGAGAAGGACAGGCAATGGCACACACAAGAAGGAAAAACTATACTCCCCAGAAAGCAAGCAAAAGACTTACTAGGCCCAATTCACAGATGGACTCATTTAGGGAATAAAAAGATTGTCCAAGCAGTTACGGGATCTAAAGTATATATGATGGACCTTAGAGTTTGTGCCAGAGAGTTAGAAGAACAGTGTAAGCTATGCCAGCAAGTGAATGCTAATGTGGCTAAGAGTAAACAGGGCAAAAGACCTAGGGGAGAATGGCCTGGAGTATATTGGGAGGTCGATTTTATAGAAGTTCAGCCAGAAAAATACGGTTTCAAATACCTTCTAGTATTCGTGGATGCTTTCTCTGGATGGGATGAGGTTTTCACCACCAAGCAGGAAACAGCTACCATGGTAGCCAAGAAGATATTAGAGAAAAATTTCCCGAGGATTGGAGTGTCCAAGGAAATTTTTTTCGGACAATGGTCCTGCTTTGGTCTCTAAGGTAAGTCAGGGATTGGCAGAGATATTGGGGACTATTTGGAAGCTCCTTTGTGCATACTATCCCCAGAGCTCGGGGCAGAAAGAAAGGATGAACAGAACCCTAAAAGAGACCTTAGCTAAATTGTGCCTGTCCACTAACCCTGTTATAGCATTCACTGTCTCCCTTCTATTGGGGTTGAGGGTGCCCAGGGAAGCCACCAGGACCTCCTCTTTGGTCTTACAAGGGAAAAATTATAACAGTCTGAGTGTAGCCATTGGTTTAGATCTAGAGAGAATAGAAACTTCCATCCGTCACCTTCAAGAATCATTGACCTCATTATGAGAAGCAGTACTACGGAATAGGAGAGGATTAGACTTCACCTCTCCTCCAGCAAGGAGAGCTGTGTGCTGTCTTAGCTGAGGAGTGTTGCTATTTTGTTTGTTTGTTTGTTTGGTTGGTTTTTTGCGACAGGGTTTTGTGGGGAGCCGCCCTCACATTCGCCATTACAAGATAGCGCTGATGTCCTGCGCTCTAACATACTAACAAGGCAGCTGCGCATGTGCTGGGTAGATTTCCATTCCCTTGCGCCCTGCCTTTCCCGTGGCGTCATCTGGGGTAACAGCAGGCCGCCAACCAGAGGGTTACACGTCCTAGGCGGCGA
>NC_034604.1:53752516-53776733 GCF_900095145.1 Mus pahari | reverse complement strand
AGTGCTGGGATTAAAGGCGTTCGCCACCATGCCTGGCTAGAGTGTTGCTTTTATATAGACCATTCTGGGGTTGTTAAAGATTCAGTGGCCAAGGTGAGAGAAGGGCTAGTCAAGTAGACAAGAGAAAGAAAACAGAGTTAGGGTTCATTCGAGTCTTGGTTTGGCTCCTCCCCTAGGTTAACCACCCTCATACCCACCTTGTTAGGACCCCTAATTGTTCTCTTGTTATTGTTGACCTTTGAAAGGGTTCAAATATTGAACAAACTTATAGCCTTCATAAAAGAGAGAATAGGAGCGGTGCAGCTGATGGTCCTGTGCCAACAATATGAGACCCTGAAGACAGGACCTGAAGAATATGAGTTAGTTACCAGAGACCCCTGAGTGTAGCTCCAAGATAGGAGCTTTTATAAGAAAAGGGGGGGGGGAATAAAGGGTCCTAGGGGCTTTCACTAGCCTTACACCCACCGGCCTTCGGTCAAGGCTAGGCCAAGTTCCATTCTCCACCTACAGGAACATTCTTGAATAAAAAATTCTCAGAATGTACTAACTGATAGTAAACCTGACCCTCTGGAAAGTCCCAGGTAGAGTTTAAATGCATGTCATGCTTGCTAGACAACAGATTTAAAGGTCAATATGCTTAGTCAACAAGTTTGAACTGTAACCTTGCTGATGTAACCTGTGTCCCTAAAAAGTATAAAAAGTGCTGGTAATAGCCATTCGGGATCACCTTCTTGACACTCATCTAGAGTGACTGATGGAAGGTTCCCCCTATGCACTGGAAAATAAACCTCTTGCTTTTGCATCAAAGAAATGATGCTTAAAGATACAGAGGATAGGAAAGAGAAAGTGGTTTGAAACAGAAAAACAGACTTCTTAGAGCCAGTGCCTGCCAGGTAGAGGGCTAAGAGTGGTTACCAGATCAGAGGGGTTCTGCTCAATCCGAGTGGAAAGGGATGTCTTACAGGAACTGAAGGAATTAGTCCATGTGTTGAATGGCTCGATTTCCTCCAGTCTCGGATATGTGCTCTTCTCTGACTAAATTCAGACAAAAGCCCCAGAGAAGGGTAACCATCTCACTGATGTCTTCCTGGTAGATCACTTTCCTACTGCACTGAGTGTGGTGGATCTGGAGGATTCACAAGATAATACCAAGTTCACATGGAGACCAAGTTCACATGGAGATATATGTGGATCTTTTGATTTGTTTCTGGAATTAATCTTTGTGTTTAATCTAAGAATGGGCTTTTCTCAACATTTTCTTTCTCAGCTAGGGAAGCTTTTATAATCTTAAAAATAACTTTAAGATTGGTGTTATTTATACCTTAAAACTTTGTTAAAACTGACCAATAGACTATCAGAGAGTCTTTATTTCTTAATTGCTTTGGAATGATACTTATTCTTGTTTGAGTTTTCTCAAACCAACTTTGCCCTAGCTTTTCAACATCTGTTTTCTGTTTCATTAATGTCTGCTTGTGCTCTTTTGTTTCTTGTACCTTATCTGGATTTGATTTTTTTGTTATTTTCTATCATTTTGAAACACATGCTACTCTTACTTGATTAATGTATGTATGCAAACCACAATGTGTAAGCAAGTATGTGATTTCCTGTTCTAGACACAATGCATGAGTTTTGATATATTTTTATTATGTTATACATAGCATACTTGATTAAAACATTTTTTAGATTCTATGTTATTTATCCTTGACTGACTTAAAAATCTGTTCTTTGATGGTTTGCCTTTTGAGTCCAGCTTTAATTGCATTTTGGCCACAGAGTATGCTAATATGTATGATTTCAGTGTTTAGAAATTTATGGAGATGTGGCCTTATGAACTTTCAAAGAACAGTTTGATGTTTCATGTGTGCTGAAAATGTTTGTTCTCTGCTTTCTGTTTATAAGGTTTTATATATGCCTATTAGGTCAGTTTTATTTTATGGATTATTTTCAAAAGTTCTTATACTCTTAATTTCCCTCCTTTCATTTTTCTCCCTTCCTTTTTCTTTCCTCTGTGAAATATTGGTTTTTTTTTAGCTATTTTTGTAATGTATTTTTTGATATTAACATATCAAACATATACACATTTGCTATATACCTACATACTTGATGCATACATGCTATATATAAATGTATTTTCTATTAAAATAGATATAAAAAGTACCCATTTTAGGGTAGTTAGTTTTTATTATGTAGTATATCTATTTTTACTTTAATTTCTATATTGTAAGTTTCTTGCTTAGCTTTTATTTAAGAATATTATTTTAAATAGGATATTGTCATTGATCCTATGTGAAAATATTTGATTTTTATATATGATTTTACTTTCTTGTGTTATGAATTGTAACCATTCATGTCTTATTATTAATGAGATTTTACTTTTTGTTGACAAGTTGCTGTGTAAAGTCTCTTATTTTCTTAAGTCTATTTTTTTGCTATTACTTCATCTAGTATAACATTTCAAGAGCCTATTATTAGGGAATATTAAGGATATTAAGCCTAATATCCCTAAAGTAAAGGATTGGGCAGAATCAAGGTTGGAACAGAGTTTTCAGAATTCACTGGTCAGACCCACAAGACTAATGGCACATCAATTTGGTCCATATCCCATATGATCAGGCCTTTTTAGTTCTAGTATAATTCTGGATTATAGGCTGGAATCAGTAAATAAAAGCTATAGCATGAATATTAAGCTGTCTTCAAGACTACAAGGGGTATTTCAGTCATATGTATAATTGAAACTTTAGATATGCAGTCTTGCAGGACATGAGATGGATAAATTTCATCACCAACCTAAAACATAAGACTGTAGCTGATGTTCATATAGAGAGACTTAAGTGTAATGTAGACCTGCAAATGGCACCCAGATAAAGCACCATAATGATTCTGTGATAAGAACTTTTCTATTCCCTTGCTTTGAATTTCCCAGTCTCTCTCACTTATAGTCAGAAGATTATCAGGAATTTACTGTTAATTAATCTCTCTTAACATTTTTATTTTATGGACTTGGAGAGAAACCTCAGCAGTTGAGAACACTGGCTGCTCTGCCAGAGCCTTTGGGTTTGATTCTCTGCACCAATAGGCAGGTCACAGCTACCTGGGACTCCAGTTCCAGGGCTTTTCATGCTTTCTTCTAGTTTCTAGTCTTCATGTGCACCATACACACAGTGTACAGACATACATGTGGACAAAATACCCATGCACACAAAATAAAAACATTAAGAAGATAATAACTAATTATTTCTAAAATGTTTTTTATTTTTAATTTTATTACTTCATGTAATATTATGTTTGGATAGTGTTGAATTTTGTGAACTAAGACTTAAAGAATTTTTACATCCATCTAAAATAGTTTATTTTAAAAGTATTTTATGTGTGCCAATGGTTTCCTGAATTCATGTGTGTGCACCACATGTGTGCTTAAGTCCTGTGGAGGCCAAAGAATGGCATCAGATTCTCTGGAAATGGAGTTACAGATGGTTATGGTTGTGAGCCATCATGTAGGTGCTGGGTATTGAACTTGACTCCTCTGTTAGAGCAGCAGGAGCCATACCTGAAACCTGAGTCATCACTCCAGCCCAATGCTTATGTTTTTTTGAAGGCTTTAGGTCTCCAGTTTTATTTTCCTAAGAAGGCTTTGATTTTGTTGTTGTGGTAGACAAAAAATCAGTCCCCAGCATCTTAACACTTTGGAGCACTTCATTATTTCCAGCCTGTGGAAATGATGAATGCTACTCTTGTGTTTATAGAATATGGTACATTTAATTTTCAGAAAGGGAAATTGCTCAGATGGGCCTAGTCTAATACTGGAAACCTTTAGAATCTGAATCTGTCAGTAAAGGATGGGAAGGTCAGATGTTTGAGTCATGAGAAGAATTCAACACACTGCTGCTGGGTGTAACATAGAGAATCATGCAGTAGAGGATGTGAGAAGCCTCTGGAGGCTGATAGTCAGCCAGGGAACAGGGACCTCAGTCCTCCAAGACCTCTGGAAAAGCAATAATGATAATACGTTTGCAAATGTATTCTCCCCAGAACTTAGGTAAGAACTCATCTGGATAATATTGTGACTTGACCTCAATGAAACCCCAGCAGAGAATCCGTACATTTTACTCAGACTTCTGATATATGGTAATTGTGAGGATTGTTAAAGAAGGTGACAATTTAGTTTGCATTTCTATATCAAACCGAGGCACCATGCTGTGTTAATCTTTAGGTGTACCTAATGAAAGTCTTAAACCCTTTCTGTGTTATTTGCACAAATTAGGCTTTTAAGATATTGGATATACTCACTAATTTATTTGATGAGTCTCTGTCAGACTCTTTATACTTATGAAATCTGTATGTGTCCACTGTGGGTGATTGGTTTGATTATTTTCATGTAAGTAAAATGAAGTTTATGATGAATGGCTACCTTGTAATAATGGTGAGTTTTGAAAGTTACTTGAGAAAGTCCCTTCTAATTGAACCTCACTGAGTCCAAAAGGACAAGGTTAAGGAATCTTTATGCTTACACAAGGACAGAGATTGGCTGTGTTCCTCTACAGGAAGAAAGCTTGGCACATCCATTATTCATCTGTCTTTTATTGAAATACTGCCCCAAATGCCTCCATTCTCATTCTTGTGCTTTTGCAAATGATTATGCAATTAATTATTCTTCACTAACCTTGCTAAGGCCAATGCTACTAGGCCCGGGAGCTTGGACTTTGTATCTGTCATATTACATGTGATTCTTACAGAATGGTGCATACTTTTTCCTACACCTCATATTTGTAATGAAAGATGGGCAAAACTTGGATGGGCTTGAAGCCTTAGTGTTCACCATGTCTTTGTGGAGTTGATCTGTGTTCCCAAGAATCTGGAAGAAAATTGTGTTTCCTGAATCAACACTAGGAAGCTATGAGGGTAACTCAGGCCTGCTAGTACTCTTGTTTCTGGCTTGAGTTCTATTTAACAGTAAATGTTGCTTTGGCTTGTATGTTTCTTTTTCTTTTTCTTTCTTTNTTTCTTTCTTTCTTTTTTTTTTTTTTGAGGTAGTTGTATTTCATTATTATTAGGAGCAACTTGCATGCTTGTAATAATTAAAAAGGGGCCTTTAAAAAATAATACTACCACTGATATTTAAGTGGGAAATTTGAAAACAGACTTGCAAATTGTTGGACTCAGTACAGAGACAGGAGTCAAAGACTACCATGAACGGAAGGCCTGAATACTCAGTAACCTTTAGAGACCATTTTGGCCATGAAAGAACATTGCTGAGGATAGGACTGACAGATCTGTGGGAAACTGCTAAGAAAGCAGTAACCATCAACCCTGACATAGTTAATTCACTGGAACCATTTTATGACTTCTTGTTCCTTAATCATTTTAAATGACTCAGACCTGTTGACTAGAAATAAGATCATCTGGCTATTAAAGTCTCAATAAAATATTTTACTCAAAGGCACCAATTAGGACTGAGTGATTAAAAACGCACTTGAGAATATTCCTTTATGAATCTATATTTTAAAAAATTTTTTTGAAATTATGATATAATCAGATACCTTAGTGATCATTTGTGATCACTCTCTATATGTTGAATCAACCAAATTAGTTCTTTTTGCCCACTGCTGTGAACAAATGTATAGCAAGAAGCAACCATGGGAGGGGGGCGAGAAGATTTATTGTGGATCATTGTTTAGTAGGTGGATCCCACTGTAGAGGGGAGGCAGCTGGGAGGCTGGGAAGCAGAAGGGACTCACAGCTATGGCAGCAGGGACTTGCTCACATCGAGAGAGATCAGGAAGCAGAGAAGAGTGCTCTGATGCTCAGGGGGCTTTCTCCATTTTCCATTTTTATTCAGTGCTAGGAACCCAGTCTATGGATGTGTCCATTAACTCTCAGTGAGTTCTGTTCACAAACCCTCTTCTAAAACCAGATAGACACGTCCAAAGGTGTGCTTGCTCTGCACAGTTCCTAATCCAATCGAGTTGGCAAAGAGGATCAGTTCTCATGGGAAGGAAGGAAAGGTCTTAGTTCTCTGCCTCAGATATGAAGTGCCCATGTCTGAAAAAACATGTGCTCTAGAAATCTCTGAGAATGAGGTGAGAGATTTTTTTTTAAAACACTGGGGATTTCTGAAAAGAAAACCATCAAGACTTAGATAATGACAGAAAAGACTTTAGCTTCACTTCTATCCTTACTCCTAAGTAAGAAATAACTTAAAGTTCATGATTGTCCAAAGCTTACTAAATGCACTTTAAGAAGGGTGGATAGGTAAGAGGTACCAATAAGGGTCAGAGGCTAAATAAGAATCCAGTTTCATGGTTGGCCCAATGATCAGTTAACTAATGGTGAGAATATCAGTGAAAACTACTCCAGAAATAAAAAGAGAGCATAGCTGCTGGCACCATTCGAGAAGATTTATCTGTTGAATCTGACAATTGGCAAGAGAGCTTGGGAAAGGAGATGAGAGGAATAATGATGGTAGGCATGAGTACCTAAAAATAACTTTATTATAAGTAGAAATATGCAAGGAGGAAGAGAACTAGAAAATGGAAGTTTCATTAAGCACCATGACAAAATTGCTTCAATACTGTTAATGCTTAATCACAGGAGATTAAGATAACAATGCTTTATTTTGATTTTTTTATGTCTATGTTTGTTGTGGTATGGCTGGCATTCATTTGTTGCATCCGCTATTCTGGGGATACGAGCTGTCAACATATTAGCCATCACCTAGAAAACTGAAACTTGAGGATTTCTGTGTTAGGCAAAGGTTCCTAAAGGAACAGAACCACCAGAATGCAAAAATATAATTACCAAGGGGAATTTATTCAGTTGGCTTAGATAATAGGGTCTGGGTAGTCCAATCATGGCTGTTTACAAGCTGAAGAGGCTGAGACCCCAGTAGTTGGTTAAATATCTTGGGAAACTCCTGCTTTTAAATATCCTATTACTTAAACATGATAACAGACTTAATAATATTTACTTACTGATATTAACTCAGCCACTAAAGCTGTATGTCTCAGAACTTCCAATCCAGTTCTGAAGGCCTGGAGTGTTGATAGGATTTGGCCCACATTGGAAAGCTGGAGAGATGGAGAGTCTGGTGTCAGTGGAAAGAATCCTCAGCAGAGAAACAGAGACAACAAAGATGCACTTCCTTTCTGCAAAAAGGAAGGATGTACTTCCTTTCTGCAGAAAGGTCCAGATACAACTACATTGTTTTTCCCTCATCCCTCTGTATCTTAAACACCCACTGGGAGGTGATACCCACTCTGTGGAAGGTTCTTCTCCACTCAGTTGATCCTTTCTAGAAATGCCTTCACAGCCACACCCAGATATCTGTTTCATAGTTCATTTCAGAGCCTTTCAAGTTGAAAGTCACCATTAGCTTTCTCAAGACCACTGTTATCTTAACACTCACTGTATCTCCATTATGTCATGTTTAGTTTCTAAATGAAGCAACAGCAAGGTCACAATTCTGTCTGACATGATATATGTGTCCCATGTAAAACTCAAACCACACTATGCTTTCATTCTGAGTATGTGGTAAAAACCTTCAAGAAATGCTTACTTTTTAAATACCCTATAACTTAAACATGATAACAGACTTAACAGTGTTTGAGTACTGGTATTAACTCAGTCAATACTATGTTACATGGTAAAGGAATAGGAAGTAAAAGAAAACACAAGTATCATATACACATACACATATGTACATAAATATTCTTAACAAAATAAGATAGAAACACTCATGTCAATTACAATTCTCATTTCTGTAATTCATGTGGTGTTTATTACAACACTCCTCACACAATTCTGTATTCCTTCCTTCATCACAAAGTACCTCAACAGGTCTTGTTCTTTTCTTGGTTCTTTACCTAGAGAGGTGATTCACATTCTTCATTCATAAAGGGTCTAGGCTATTTTTCATCCTGCCAGGATTAGGAGGTAGTTTCCATTGAATTTAATCATGAGATACGGTAACACCTAGAGACACTCTGAAGGATCTCATACATTTTAGATGCGTGTTTTAATAGTCCAAATTCTCACTGATCAATCAAACCTGCTAACACCAAAACTCTGCTTAGCCTAATGAATCAGGGATAGCAGGAGCCCCAGGTGGCCAGAGGCAGGTCCTAACTTCTACTTAAATGTCCAGGCAGAATAAATCAAGATCTCTAGGCCAGCAGAGCATAAGGTCATGTGATCAGGAATTTTGCTAGTGGGCGACAAGGGGAAATGACGAGAGTAGTATCATTACTATTTCCAGTCCCTCAATTCTTGGACTGATGAACCTTGGCTGTGGGATGTAACTAGTCTTTGTCTTCTTTGTGGGTTCTTTTTCCTTCCATCCTTTTCCATTACTTCAACCCCCTAACACTAGATAGGAGAGAAAAAAGGATAGAGGGGATAAAGGATGATGTTATCATTAGACTACTTCCTGCTGATTAGGGGCATTGAGTTCCTTGGGGCAAGTTTGATCTTCACCATCAGGATAATTTTTTCTTGTTGTTGTTTCTTTGTCTTTGTACATAACTACTTAACAAACCACAGCCAACAGCAACCAACTGCAACCCTCAACCTGTCAACAACCCATGACCACAACCCAACCAACAACCAACCACACCCTCTCTAGGACCTAGCATTTATATTACCTCTGAAATTGCCCCAGAATCCCCAACATCACACAATTGCAAAAACTTTGCCACTTGCCAGAGAATGAGGCAAATCATAGTCAGCTGCTGTGAATAATCTGATATAACCCTGTATTCTGTAACTGGAATTAAGCTGAAAACACATTCTTATAATGTTTCTCTGTTTTTTTTTAAATAAACCAAAATCCCCAAATTGTCACTACAGTGGGAGAAATAGTGTACTATATTGGATACTGAGTCAGCAAATACAGAGTTCTAGAGAATATTGCCTCAGTTCTGAAAGCCATTGCCACTTGTTGCTGTAACTGACTCTTTAAAAGGTCATTCTATTGTTCTATAAAGCCACCCTCTGTAGGAGGAAGGAGAATATGGTAAAACAGTGAATCCCATGAGCAGGAACCAACTGCTTACACTTCATATGTGGAACAAGTTCCTTGGTTAGGTAGTAACGTCTCTTGGACCATCCTTTAAGTCCATGGATGGTAGTTTTGGCAGAAGTATTACATGTAGAAAAGGCAATTCCACACCCCAAATAAATGTCTATTCCAAAAAACGACTAAGTACTTCTCTTTCTATGATGGAAGCAGTTTATGCAGTCAATATATAGTCATGCATTGGATGGTCACCCTTGGCAATGGTAGTTTATCACAGGTTCAACATTGGTTTCTAATGCTAATTTGACTGGTAGCAGCATCAGTAGCTAGTGGTGAGTAGAAATTCATGATGTTAAACCTATGTATAACCTCTATCTCTGTCACAATGACCACTTTGTTCATGGACCCATCAGGCAATATAACAGGGATGGCCAGAGAAAAACATTGACTCCTAGCCACAGAAAGGATTGTTATTTATATTTGATTATTGATTTCCTCCTGTATTAGGGTTATCTCCTATTTTGTATTTATATAGGACATATGTACCCTCAAATAGTTTCTAAATTTGGAGAGATCTGCATAAATCTCTCTTCTCCAAAAGTCTTTCTTACAACTTTTCAGAACTATTATTTCCAAGTCCCTTACTGTCCAGCCAAGTTGTTGATTACATCATAAAAAGCAATATATAACCATATAGATAGCCACTTTTCCTTCCAAGAAAAGTGTACAACAATGTGCAGTGTACAGAATTCTATCCTGCCCATAGTGAAGATTTTCTTTCATCCATGTCCTTTGATTTTTTTCCCAGAAAGGCATTGTAATGCTGCAGCTGTGCACTTCTAGGTGGTGCCTGAGTAGTCTGTAGAACCATCTGAAGATCAGACCTCAGCAGGCCAATCTCTGGACTGATGATGCATAGTGATATGCTTGGGAACAGAAAGCATTTTAGCTGGAGTAGGACCCATGGCATTTGGGGCACTTTAGGCAATTTACTTATACCTGTAGGGCTTATGTGAGTCATTGATGTATATGCTATTTGTAACTGGTAACAGATCACTGTTATGAATGTTCAACTTTATGGCTTAGTATGTCAGATTAAAGTTATTTTATACTAGCAACTCCCATGGAAACTTGTCAAGCATTTAGTTTTCAAAGATGCCCAGGGGGCAGACCAAGAACTATTTCTCAAAGGGAAAGTAGTTACCATCTATGATGGAAAGACCTTTGTTGTGATACACTTATGTGAGCTAAACACTATTCCTATCTGATACTGACAATTAAGATACCATTGGATACTGCTATTGTAGTCTCTATAGCAGAACAATCCTATGCTAAGCCTCCTCTTCCTATATGCCCACTCAAAGATAGCTTTTTGAGTGATTTGGTTTGTGAACCACAGTAACACAGTAAGGTCTATGCCTCTTTCAAAATATATATAGGCCCATTAAGTATTGTGCTTCTTTCTTAATGGTAGGAGGTCCTATGTACAATGACTTACCTTCATTTTAGAAAGAATATCTTTGCATGCCCTGTATCATTAAACTTGTGAAATTATGTGAGGTAAAAAAAAATCCTTGAATTAGTTTTTTTCTCCCATCTTCTAGTACATATTTCTTTGCTAACCAGTTCAAAGTTTTTCCTGTCTTCTGATCACGTGGTTTCTTCAACATAATGCCATCAATGTAATGAACCAGTGTAATACTATATAGGAGAGGCAAGTGACCAAGATTCCTATAAAATAAATTAGACACAGGACTGGTGAGTTAATATACCCTTGAGGCAGAATGGTAAATGTGCATTGTTGGCTCTGCCAGTTATAGAAAAATTGATTGTGATGCACCTAATGTACTTATATGGGGAAAATCATTGGAAAGCCCAATACCCACACATTAGACACCAGAAGAGACACCAATCTGCTCAGTCAGGGAAACCATGTCTAGTACAGCTGCAACTGGAATAATTACTTGATTAATCTTAAGAGAATGAACTGTATCTTTCATAATTCATCTTCCCAGTAGACCAAATTGGAGAGTTAAAGGGAGACTTGGGAGGCACTGCTTCTGTATCTTTCAAGTCCTTGATAGTGGCATTAATCTCTGTAATTCTTTCCGGGTTGGTGTGTGTCTGTGTCTGTGTGTCTGTGTATATGAGTGTGTGTCCATGTCCGTGTGTGTGTGTTTGTGTATGCATGTGTCCATGTGTGTGTAGGTGTCTATATATATACATTGTTGGGTACATCAACAATGGCCATCTGCGTGCTGCATAGGCTGAGAATTGTATAGTTTCTCAGCCTTTGAAAATCAACCTCTCAGCAGTCCTGGCCTGGAGTTGAAGACCTGTAAGATTCCTAGAGTATTGTTTCTATTCAGGTCATATTGGAAAACTGAAGAAGCTGGAGTCTGACATCAGCTGATGATAGAAGCAGCAGTGGTGTATGCACTTGCACAGGAAGAAGTGAAGGCAATGCAGTGCTATTGATTCCTGTCATGTCTCAGGCTATTGCTGATAGATGCCGTTCAGACCTACTGAGTTTTTATTCCTCTGTAAAGCCTTCCAGGAAATGCCATAACAGTTATGCACAGAGGCGGGTCTCCAAGCTGACTCTTGATCCCATCAAATTTATCATCAAGATTAAGTATCAGCAGCAATTATAGATTCCTACCAGGTGAAGCTGTCTTCCCCTAATGCTAGTCAAATGGGTTATTTCCTGCTCTTTTCACTGCCTTTTTCTTTTTCTTTCTCTACATTGATTGACAAATAAAAACTGTATATATTTTTAAGACATAAAATATAGTGCATTGTTGTATATACATATTGGAGAATGATTACCACAATCAATAGTTACTTTTTTTTTTCATGGTGATTGGAACACATATGATATACTCTTTTTCCAGGTTTCAGTTGCATAATGTATAATGTGCATTGGTTTTCCATGTATGATTCATCATATGTAATCGAATCCTTATATTCATTAACCTGCATCTCATCCCCATTTGACAACTTTTGGTAACAGTCATTCCATTCTGCTTTAATGACTTGGACATTTCTAAAGCCCATAAGTCAGTGATGTCCAACAGTACTTACATTTCTGTGTCCACTTCATTTCACTTTCCATGTTTTTCAGGTTCATCAGTGTTGTTGCAGATGGCTAGATTCCTTTATTTACAAGGCAAGTATTATTTCATTATGTATGCCATACTTCCTGTTTTCATTTACTCAGTGAGTATACACTTAGGCTGTTTCCATATGTGGCCTATTAAAAACAATGCTATAATGAATGAGTGCAGGTATCTTTTTAGCATGTTTGATTTATTTTATTTGACTACCTATCCAAAAGTATAGTTTCTGTGTCATATGGTATATTTATATTTTATGTTTCGAGTAAGCTCTACTTCGAATTTCATGATGGCTTCTGTGCTGGCTATCTAGTTTTATGTCAAAATGAGACATGCTAGAGTCATTTTGGATGAAAGAATCTCAAATGAGAAAAATCACCCACTAGATTGGCCTATGGGCAAACCTGTCAAGGACTGGCCTCAGCCTCTCCCCCCTCCCAAATCTGCAGGAGAAGTCAGGTGGGCAGGGAGTCGGTGGCGAAAAGGGCAACAAACAGACATAGACACAAGGGAGTGTGCTGTACCTGAATGTAATTTGTCAAATCGAGCTTCAGACTTTTAATACAGAAGAAAATAGGGAGTTAGGTGACACATCAGCAAGGTGCAAAGAGGTACAATGATGCTAAATGACTCTTACACAAAACAGAGGAATGCAAACATAAAGACTGGCAGGAACTGGGAAATAAAACAACTGAGACAAAGTCAGCTCTATCTAAGGTCAGCTATATGCTTAGAAGCCAGGTGTGAGGTCTTTACACTCCTGGAGCAAGGGCTTTCATGCCCAAGTCATGGTTCTAATTAGGGAGTTCCACTCTAGCTAACCTTCTCATGAATAATGCAATACTCTAATTCCTCCTTAAACCACAGCCTTATCAACTTCCTAAACCATTGTAAATTCCTGTAT
Source organism: Mus pahari (assembly GCF_900095145.1). Lineage (NCBI taxonomy): Eukaryota > Metazoa > Chordata > Mammalia > Rodentia > Muridae > Mus > Mus pahari. The sequence goes on along the minus strand of NC_034604.1, from coordinate 53,763,703 downwards.
ATGGGAGTGACTTGGCGTTTATTCTAAGTGATGTGTGTGTGTGTGTGGGGGGACTTTCTACTAATGAGTAATGTAGTCTGCCATACGTAACTATAATAAGAATTCTAAACTTACTTTGCTAAGCTTGCCCTGAGATTTCTAACTCTATGTAGTAGGCAGTAATGACTTATTTCTTTCACTATCTCTCTTACAATACTAGAGGCAATTCTGAATGTCACTGAATAGGCAACATTCTTACTGAATTCCAAGCCCAGGGTCAGTTCAAGTACTATATAGGGCATTGGTGAAAGCCAGGAAGCAAAGTTCAATTTTGCTTAGGTATTTAGCAAGTCATTGCTTGGAGACTTGGAGACACATATAATAAAATAATACTGAAAGAAAACAGACAGATTCAGATTCATACTCTGACTAATGCAAGGACAAAATTGGAGCATTCGTTTTCCAGGATGCCATGGTTCCAGGAGACTAAGTTTCCATGAACTTTTCACCTCTGGACTGCGTCCAGGTTTCTAGGCCTGTCATGTGTGTCACTACTGGAGTGGGCATAGCACAAACCTGTGGTACATTTTCTTGATTGATGATTGATGTTTTAGGGCCCAGCTTACTGTGGGGGCTGCCACCTGTGGGGTGTTAGTTCTCTCTGTTATAAGAAAGAAGGATGAGCAAGCCAGGAGGAAGCAAGCCAGTAAACAAACGATGACATTCCTCTAAGGTGGAAATTCTCAACCTTCCTAATGCTGTAGCCCTTTAATACAGCCTTTAATCATGTGCTGACCCCCCTAACCATACAATTATTTTGTTGCTATTTTGTAATCATAATTTTGCTACTGTTATGAATCATAATGTAAATATCTGATATGTAGGACATCTGATATGCAGTAAATATCTGATATGCAGGTCATGATACGCAGGATGAGAAACTGCTCTAAGGCCTCTGCTTCAATTACTGCCTCCAGGTGCTGCCTTGAATTCCCCTTGGCTTCTATCAGGGATGGAGCATGACCTGAAAGTTGTAAGGTAAAATAAATCCTTTCTTCCTAAAGTTGATTTCAGTCATGATGGTTTATCGAAGCAATAGAAACCTTAACTAAGACAGTCACTTGGCATACTGTCTTCTTGGGGCTGGTCCAGATATCACACTATGATATGACCAGGACTAACACCAAAGAGATTTGTCTTTGAGTAATTTTACAATTTCAGACATTAGATTTAAGCTTTAATTCATCTTTCATTGACTTTCTTTGGAGATGATGTAAGATATGGTTTTACTCTTTCCATTATATACTGAATACTGTAATGTCACTTATTAAAGAGAAATTCTTTATCCATTGGGTATTTTATGCTTATCTTTGCTGATTGTCAGTTGTCTGTAAAAGACACATTTATTTCTTGACCATCTGTAATGCTGTCATTGTCCTATGTTTGTTTCTGTGGCAGCCCTATATGTCTGATTGCTGTACCATGGCATATTTCAAAGTGAAGCAGTGTGATGACCAGATTATATCCTTTTATTCAGGATTGTGTGCGTGTGTGTGTGTGTGTGTGTGTGTGTGTGTGTGTGTGTGTGTGTGAGAGAGAGAGAGAGAGAGAGAGAGAGAGAGAGAGAGAGAGAGAACTTTAGGATTCCTTTTCTATATCTAGATAAGAAGTTAGTGGAGTTTTGATAGAAATCACATGGAGTAACTCTCATGGAGACACGGGGTCAAGAACTAGAATGTGTGGCACTCTATATGATGTATTTTTTCTCTTCTACCTAACGTTTCAGTTTTGGAGTAAGCTGATATCTGACAGGGGGAAGAGCATCATTTATCAGCTGCCTTCAAACCTCAGCAATCTCCTTGTTATTCTGAAAAGTGTCACAGTTTGTTTACACAAATTGATTGGTGAATGCTGGGAATGCTTTAATAGGATAGAGATTGATGAGCATACAATTGTTTGGATCATTTTCAGATTTGAAAATGATTTGAAGAGGTTTCAAATAGATTAGAAATTCCTGGGTTGAATGAATGGGAGGCATCTAAGGGGAGAAACAAAGTATTAGTTAGAAGTCCCTGACAAAAGTTCATATATATATATATATATATATATATATATATATATATATATATGAGTTCATATATATGTGAGTTCATATATATATGAATATATATATTCGCATATTCTAGAAAATCTCACATAATGTATGGTTTCTGTTTATAATGCATAATTTTTCTTGGCAAAGACAAGTATCAAGGCTGAAACTCATCTCTCTTGATTTGGCATCCATAAAGAGCCTCCACTCTGAGACAGTACCAGTGGTTTCTGATCTTGATAACAGTGCTTTAAAATCCTATATAGCCTATATATGACTGTTTGCTTTTTCCAGCTTATTTTTCTACCTGTGGCTTGAGTGAACCCCTGTCTCTGAGGAACAAGGCACATTTTTCTCTGACTGGGTGCCATTTCTCTTGGTTTAAAGGCGAAACTTTATTATCAATTAAAGGAATGGGTTCAAGAATGTTGAAAAGTTCCTAGAAAAATGTTCAAAGCTGAAGAGGACATCTATCATTTGTCCCGAAAAGTCTGTGATTCCTGTATGTCTGCTTCCTAAAGTTCTGCTCTGTTTTTGCTCTGTGCTCTAGACTTGCCCAGGTAAACTCGGTGACAATGTTTGGGGAGCTTGGATTTTTAGATGGAATTTGTGAAGAACACAAAACTCTGACACAAAGCTGTTCTGACAGTACATGCCTATGCTCTGAGCACTCCCTGGAGAGCTCAAATCTAGCCTGAGCAGCATGAGATGAAATTCCCTCAAGACATAAAACAAAACAAAACAAGAAACCACAATCATCTAAATAATAAAAATAAGATCCCCAGCAATCTATAGAGTTCCAAAGGATCTTAACAGGAACCTGGCTAGGGAGAAGGACTTGTAATTTATTGTTTTCTTTTATTGAATATTTTCTTTATTTACATTTCAAATGATATCCCCTTTCCCTGTTTCCCCTCTGGAAACTCCCTATCCCCTCCCCTCCCCCTGCTTTTATGAGGGTGCTCCCCCTCCACCCACTCCCTCCTCCCTGCCCTGGCATTCCCCTACACTGGGACACAGAGCCTTCACAGAACCAAGGGTCTCTCCTCCCATTGTGTCCAACAAGGTCATCCTCTGCTACATATGTGGCTGGAGCCATGAGTCCCTCCATGTGTACTCTTGGTTGGTGGTTTAGTTCTTGGGAGCTCTGGGGGGTCTGGTTGGTTGATATTGTTGTTCTTCCTATGGGGTTGCAAACCCCTTCAGCTCCTTCAGTCCTTTCTCTAACTCCTCCACTAGGAACCCTGTGCTCAGTCCAATGGTTGGCTTCAAGCATCCACCTCTGTATTTGTCAGGCTCTGGCAGAGCCTTTCAGGAAATAGCCATATCAGGCTCCTGTCAGCAAGCACTTGTTGGCATCTGCAATAGTGTCTGGGTTTGGTCACTGTATATGGAATAGATCCAAGGTGAGGCAGTCTCTGGGTGGCCTTTCCGATTTATCTTTTTTAAAAAATGAACTTTATTATAAAAAACAAACAAGCAAACAAAATCCTTGTGAATAAAAACATCACACACCAAAATTAACCAGACCCAAAGTCTATACATTTCAATATATGTACTGTGTGTGTGTGTGTGTGTGTGTGTGTGTGTGAACTTGACACAACTGGAGTTATCACAGAGAAAGGAGATTCAGTTGGGGAAATGCCTCCATGAGATCCAGCTGTGGGGCACTTTTTCAATTAGTGATCAAGGTGGGAGGTTCCCTTGTGGGTGGTGCCATCTCTGGGCTGGTAGTCCTGAGTTCTATGAGAGAGCAGGCTGAGCAAGCCAGTGGAAGCAAACCAGTAAAGAACATCCCTCCATGGCCTCTGCATCAGCTCCGCTTTTTGACCTGCTTGAGTTCCAGTCCTGACTTCCTTTAGTGATCAACAGCAATGTAGAAATATAAGCTGATAGAATAACGAACAAAATACTCATGAAAGGATATAGGTACAGAGACAAAATTTAGAGCTAAGATGAAAGGATGGACTATCCAGAGACTACCCCATACGGGAGTCCATCCCATCATCAGCCACCAAACCTAGATACTAATGCTCATGCCAGCANGATTCTGCTGAAGGGACCCTGATATTGCGGCCTCTTGTGAGGCTATGCCAGTGCCTAGCAAACACTGAAGTGGATCCTTGCAGCCAGCTATTGGATGGAACACAGGGTCCCCAATGGAGGAGCTAGAGAAAGTACCCAAGGAACTGAAGGGGGCTGCAACCCTGTAGGTGGAACAACAATATGAACTAACCAGTACCCCCTGAGCTTGTGTCTCTAGCTGCATATGTAGCAGAAGATGGCCTAATCGGCCATCACTGGGAATAGAGGCCCCTTGGTCTTGCAAACTTTATATGACCCAGCACAAGGCAAGGCCTGGGCCAAGTAGTGGGAGTGGGAGGGTAGGGGAGCAGAGATGGGGGGGGGAGGGGTATAGGAAACTTTCGGGATAGCATTTGAAATGTAAATAAAGAAAATAATAATAATAATAAAAAAGAAATATAAGCTGAATAAATCCTTTCCTCCCCAACTTGCTTCTTGGTCATTATGTTTGTGCAGTAATAGAAACCCTGACTAAGACAATATACTTCTATACAGTTGATGATTCTTTTATTTAAACATTCTTCTCTCATATCTTATAGTTCAACTGCAGTTTCCTCTCCCACCATTCCTCCTAGACCTCCCCCAATAAGTTATTTCTCAGGCAATAAAATGAGCCAATTCAAGCTAGATTAGAGTATATTTAAAGGTAGGGTTTTTGGGAAACCACTATCAAGTATGTTCACTGTTCCCAAGGTTCCAAGGACAGAGACTTGGCTATGAGGAGGGAGAGAAGTCATTGGAGAGAGGGGGGGGGAGGGAGAGAGACAGAGACAGAGAGAGAGACAGAGAGAGAGATAGAGACAGAGACAGAGACAGAGACAGAGAGACAGAGACAGAGAGACAGAGAGAGAGACAGAGATTATCAAGGAAAAAGCCTCTGGTGGAGGGGGACCAGCATAGTCCCTGGGCTAGAAAGTTCAGGGTACAGGGTGAAGTATGCCAGGTAGGGATTAAGGGATGCTGGGAAAACCTGGAGACCAGGTCCACATTGGTGTGTTAAATATGTACCTCTGCTGCTTGTCTGAGTTTGAATCCTCCCCTTTCTAACCTCCCCTCTCCGTCTACATCCACTTCTCTTGTTCAGAAAAAGAGGCAGCCTCCCAGGGACGTCATCCAAACATGGCATGACAAGTTACACTAAGACTAGGTACAAACCCTTTTATCAAGGCTGGACAAAGCAACCCATTAGGAAGGGTCCCGAGAGCAGGTAAAGGAGTAAAGGAGTCAGATAGCCCAACTTCCAGTATTAGAAGTCCCACAAGAACACCAAGCTATATAACCATAACATATATGCAGACGACCTAGCTCAAACCCACCAGGCTCTGTGATTGTGGCTTCAGTCTCTGTGAACCCCTATGAGCCATGCTTAGTTGATTCTGTGGACCATGTTCTCAGAATGTCCTCTACCCCTCTGACTCCTACAATCCTTCCTTCCCTCCTTTGTAAGGTTCCCTCAGCTCTGCCTAACGTTTGGCTATGGTCCTGGGCATCTGCTCTCACCGCTTGCTAGATGATGCCTCTCTGATGACAACTGCTCTACCCTAATTTTAAGACACAAAAATCTCTCACTTATTTGAGAGGTAAAGCTGAAGGTTATTATTATTATTATTATTATTATTATTATTATTATTATTATTATTTAATAAAGGATTAATAAAAGGCTCTTGGGTAGACCACGACTGTAATAATAGCTAAGAATTTTGACCTGTGTCAAAGTGAAATTGAGTATTTTGAAATTGTGAATCTAGAGAATTTTAAAATTTAGAAGTCTAGAGATTTTTAGGAAATCTGAAGGAAAGATGGCCTGTGAGAAATGGAGCTGACCACATCAGGGTTCATCCACTCTGGGGAGATGTTTACTTTTGCCAATCTTCCTGTAGTCCTGAGTCTAGGGCAAACAAAGTTTCTCAAGCTTCATTTATCCTTTTATAGCACCTTAATAAAGTGATTTACTTGTTTGTCAGCACTTTTTACTCTATAAAGCCTAAATTGGCATCCCTGACACATGCCGAGGTGTACAGAATGATAAATGCACCATCTCCAGTTCTAACTGCTGTGGATTCTTACAACCCTGTTCTTTTACTTCACCTAGGTGATTCGATGTATTTTCAGTCTTTTCTGGGACCAGCTTTCTGATTGCCCTGGTGGTCACGTGAGTGTTCCTTCCACTGCTCTCTGGATTGTTGCTTCTTTTCTCTACCAAGTATTTTGTCTGTTAATTTCACTCATAAGCAATGTGTAATAAGAAATAAGCATATGGATTTAGAAGAGTGGAGAAAGGGCAGTCTAGGATGTGAGTCATTGGCCTTGTTAATTGGCAACTGTGGTCCTTAAGAAACTAATTATAATACGATTCCTTATCTTATCTTTAGGAATAACAAAACGATTCCTAATTTTTCAGACTCACTGTGAATTCTCATATATGAGAATTACATTAATTATCCTAGCTTAATACTGAAGCATAAGGTGACAATGTTAATACTCAATTTATACAAGATTATATATATATATGCACACATACTTGGAATCATAAAAATATCTTATATCCTAGAAAATTTTACATGTTGAATGTAATAGATTCTCACAAATATTTTTTTCTTACAATTTACTTAAAGATTACTTACTTTTCATCATTGTGACAAATACTTGAAAGAAACTGTTTGAGAATAGGAGGAACTATATTTCGGCCCATGGTCGCAGACATTTCTGACCATGGCTCTCTGGTTTTGTTGCTTTAGGCGGTAAGGCAGACGCTCCGATCAGTGGGAGTGTGTTAGCAGAGGAGGCTCTTCATCTCATGGAAGCCAGAATGGAGGTAGTGATAGCTTGGGAGATCCAGAGGCAGAGGTAAAGGTAGGAGTGAAGACAGAGATAAAGAGAGACAAGACTTTGAAGACGTGCCCCTAGTGAACTATATCCTTCAACCGGGTCTTTCCCTCTACCACCCCAATAATGCTTCAAATTGTGGTTCATCAATGGATTAATCTGTCCATATCCAAACTATAATGTAAATGTATTTAACATCATATTTACTGTCTTGTATTAGCTTATTAATTTGATCTCTTTAGTAAAAAACAAAACAAAGCACTCATTTAAGCTTAATTTAGACTAATATATACTACATGACTTTTCATTAAGTCCTTTTATGAATTTAATGTACAAGTCTTGTGACTTTAGTTTCTAAGCTACCACTACAGTTTAAAAGAATATCTAATACCCACGATGCTAAATAAATTAATCCGTAAAAATTAATCTCGAAAAATATAAGCTACTTTTATTTGTGTGCATGTCTGTGTGTGCCTGTGTGTGTATACCTCATGTGTGTCAGTTCCCAAGGAGTCTACCAGAGGTTTTACTGGTGGTCATATCTGAGTTGGGTGTTTTTAGGTTCTCTACCTTTTATCCAAAGAATTAAACACAAGTGCTGCATTCTCCAAGATGGAACCCATGCTTGATATTGTTCAGATGGCCAAGAGCATCCGACTAGATAGATCACTGTGAGCATAGGGGAGAATCAAAGACTATTTACTGTTTTGCTAAAGGAATGTGGCAATAAAGTGACTCCCAATGACACTCTATTATACTTATAGATCAGTGTCTTGCTTAGCCATTGCTAGAGAAACTTCCTCTTGTAGTGGACAGGAAATAACACAGAGACCTACAACTGGATAATATGCAGAGTGAGAGATTTTGGAATACTTAGTACTAAATGCAATGTTTATCAAATTCCTTCCCTCAGAGCTCAGGGAGTATGTGAAAGAAGAGATGGAAAGATTATAAGAGCCAGAAGTGATCGATGACACCAAGGAAACACTGTTTTCCAGACACAAGACTGATGTGATACATACAGATCAAATCAGAGACTGGCAGCATGCTCTGGCTCTGCAGAGGTTCAAGCCAGATGGGATTCCAGTACTGAGAGGAGAAAGTAGATATGAGATCCTATCTCTAACCAAGAAGCTATTTCCAACTGACAAGTGCTTGCGAAGAAGAAATTAGTTTTCCACAAAGGAGTCTCACTGGGTATATTAACCACACTTAGCCATGCCCAGCAGTAGAGAGACAACATAAACTGAACTCAATAGTGTTTTTGCACACTTTTTTTGTCTCATTTTGCTTTGGTTGGATATTTCTTGTTGTCTTACTGGTCTTTTGCTTATATAATTATGGTTTCTGATTTTGTGCATTTATGGATTTTGTGTGTGTGTGTTTCTTATATTTTTTCACTTTTTTTGGTTAGGTTTCTTGCTGTTGTTTTTGTGCTTGGCTCTTTGTTTTCTAAAGAGAAAGAAAGGGCCATGTGGAGTTGGCTGGGTGGGGAGATGGGAGGATCTGAGAAAAGGTGGGACGGGGAACCTGATGAGAATGTATTATAAGAAAAAAAAACATTTCTTCAAAGAAAACAAACTGACAACAACAAGCACACAAAAATTGAAAATGAAGACTAACAGATATTTGTAAAAGAAGCAAGATAATTTTACTTAGAGTAAAGTGAATGTGAAGGGTACAGAGTAACGCACTGTCAAGTTTGATAACAGGACCCTGGGGAATGGCTTAACAATTAGGAGCATTGACTACTCTTCCAAAGAACTTGGCTTTGGTTCCCAGCACCCACAAAGCAGCTTACAACCATCTGTAACTGCAGTTTCAAGGTGTCTGATTCCCTCTTAAGGCACTGTACACACATAGTGCTCAGACATGCATGCAACCAAATCATTCATATGCATTTTAAAAAGGAACAAAATGATTGACAACAGGTCACATGAGTTATTATTAAAAGACCCTGGTTATTGTTCTGGGCTTCCTTTTATGAGATTAAAGAGAAGGAAGAGATGGTGGTTAAGAGATATGGTTTGGTGGTTCTCTAATTTGATTGGTATATTAGGTCATTCTTTGCCTGCCACTAGCCACAATGCATCTGAATTTAATCATATACACATTCAATTATGCATAAGCATGAGATGGTATGTAGAGAAGTCTCCCTAAAAGGTGACCAGTGGACACAGTTTTGCCATATTACAAACATATCCAAAACCAGCTTAGGCCAGACAATTCCTATTCTTCTTACTTGGATATTCTGGGAATACACTTGAAAAGAAACTGTTTAAAATTGGTTGTTAGCAGGGATGGGAAGTTTATACTATTGTTTGGAGATGGGAATAAGTGTAGGCAGTTGTGGGTGGGGTGGTGGAGAGGTCTAGAGGCTCTAAGATGACTAGATGCATTGTTTGGAGAGGGGTGTATGTACCTAATGGATTCAAGTGGAGGAACAAGGCTACCAAGTGTATATTACTACAGAAATCAAATGGGAGTCCTAGACTAACTTTGTCCTATGCTTGCCTGCCTCAGTGGGTGTGGGATCTCCTGGAGGTGGAGTTACAGGAGCCACCTGAGATGCATGCTAGGAATTGGACATGAGTCCTTCTCAAGAGCAGTAAGCACTCATAACCACTGAGTCATGGCTTATGGCTTTGGTGTCCTTTTTATTTTATTTTATTTTTTATTTTTTTTAATTTTGAGACAGATTTTATGTTATGACACTAAGGTTAGCCTAGAAGTTGTTCTTCTTTTGCTTCAACCTCCAGAGTGCTAGGACTCTGTGGTTCACATTGTGGCAGCATTTGATCTTAAGGACTGATAATTAGTAAATAGCTTTCTTTTTAAGTATGCTAAACCAGTGACTAATTTGACCATATATTTTATTACTTTAAAATAGTTTACGAATTTTAAAACATTTTTATGTTGCGTGGAATATTCAAACCTATTCATTGTATGAGGCTTGACTTTTGGGTTTACTGCTATGAACAGACACCGTGACCTTGGCAACTCTTACGAGAAAAACATTTAATTGGGGCTGGCTTACAGGTTCAGAGGTTCAGTCTATTATCATCAAGGCGGGAGCATGGCAGCATCTAGTCAGGCATGGTGCAGGCAGAACTGAGAGTTCTTCATTGTGATCTGAAGGCTACATAGAACAAAGAACCCAGGATAGCTCATTGGTAACTTCACTACAGAGATAATAGAAGCAGGTATCAGTGCTTAAACTAATTTTTGCTTGAGAGTGGGAGGATGAAAAGAAAGAGAAAATGAAGTACACATGTATTCATAACACGTGTGCACATGTGTATGCATACCCCCTTTCTTCCTTAATACTGACTGAAAATTCATTATCCTAAGTTACCCAACTGTGACTTAAGTTAAATCGATTTTACAATTCTGTTCAACCATACTTCTATATTGAATATGAAATATTTAAGAGCAGATATATATTTCTTAAAATCATTAATAATCAAAATTTGAATTTCACTGATTTAAAATGCACTGTTCCCTAATTAGGGCTAAAATCTTCAAGCACATAAGAAATCAAAAGAGTTAATTTTTTCATCCTTAAATATAACTTATCTGCTTCAGACATAATCTTATTAGGAATGTGAAGAAAAGGAATTAAACTTTCACAGTTTACACTAGGCTCCAACAGGCAACTTTCCATCATTTATGTATCCTTTCAGTAGATCCACTCAATTGAATTGGATGGCAAATTATAATTAAACCAAGTTGTAGCACAAATGTACAAGTTAAGCAAAATTACACTTTATAATGTACCAGAATAATGTCGTCTAAGTTGCATTTAGTGGCACTTGTAATCCCAGCACTTAGGAGACAGAGGGTAGGGAATTTGCAAGTTCCAGACTAGTCTAAGAAAATCAGAGAGGCCCTGTCTCAATGAACAGACAAACAAAGGAATAGTGTCATCTCACATTCACTACCACCCCTGCATAGATTTTTGTTTCTTTTTCCAGAAGCACCTGACTTATATTTTTCCACTTTTATGTGATGCAGATTTCTAATGGCCTTTGTTGTCTCCCTTACACTGATATTTCACACGGCATGGGTCCTATATTATATTATATTATATTATATTATATTATATTATATTATATTATATTTCTTTATTAGATATTTTCTTCATTTACATTTCAAATGCTATCCCCTTTCCTACTTTCCTCTCCGAAAGTCCCCTATACCCTCCC
>NC_034604.1:53716947-53751321 GCF_900095145.1 Mus pahari | reverse complement strand
TGGGAGTGGGTGGGTAGGGGAGCAGGGGCGGGGGGGTATAGGGAACTTTCGGGATAGCATTTGAAATGTAAATAAAGAAAATAAAAAAAATGATAATGGAATTTTGAAAGGTATTATGCATAGTACATTGAAAAGACAAAAAACTAGCTAATAAACAGTTCGAATTCAAATAAAAAAAAAAATAAGACTGCTATGAACACAGTGGAACATGTGTCCTTATTACAAATTGGAACATCTTCTGGGTATATGCCCAGGAGAGGTATTTCTGGATCTTCTGGTAGTACTATGTCCTTTATAATCCTTTATGATATTTTCTTTAACACACTTGGTCCCTGGGTGAGTCAGGTCTGATGGCCTGAGGTATTAACTCTGCTATGAGCATGCCTCACCCAATCTGAAATTAATGCTGGAGAATAAACTACTGATTTCCTCACTATGTAATCAGGATTTGAGGAGGAATCTAGTTTCTGTGTAAGTTCAAGAGAGATTGAGCCTCGGTTAACCAGAATGACCAAACCATATATTAACTTACCCTGTATGAATTGCCTCTCTGCCTTACCTAATCTCCTACTGGTCTTGTTGGAATCCATTCCTGATAAACCTTATGATCAGTTTCTAGAGCAACTCAGTTTAATAGTCACCAGTTTTAAAAGTTACTTTTGAGAATTCAAGTATTGAGATCTACTGAGTTAAAAGTACTCATTCTAGACTGATACTGTTGATTTGCAATGGGTGTGTTATTATTTGACACATTTATTTACTTTAGAGTGCTTTATTGAAGATTATTTTACTTGTTCAATTAAAAGTTAATCCTAGCCTAGTTTATAACTTTGCAACTCCAGGTGTTATGGTGATGACAGCTCTCCATACTCATGCCTTTGATATCTTTTGAATGAGCTATAATCGTTTTTATTTGAAGCCCTAAAACACAAGTCATACACTTAAGCATCAACACTTGATAGCATCTGATAGAATTCATTGAAACCTTTCTGTTTTGAAAATTCTGACAGGCTCTATAATCTTAAAGGTGGGTAGAATGGTAGTGTCTTGAGTTCCTGATTCATACAGTTGATGGGCCCTTTAAAGGTTAGAGAAGGTACAATTTAGATGTGCATAAATTTAATATATGTATTACCTTTCTCAATACTATTGATTTCCACTCAGTAACAGGCACCAATCAGTGCTTATTATGATATGTTCTATTCAGTATGACTCAGTCTTCCCCAGTGTATAAAACAGTCATTTTTCAAATGGTTCCTTAATGTTGCCAGGATTTGCATAGCACTCCAATTGATTATAGAAGGAAATTTTCCTGATGCAGGCTGTCACTGATGGTAGAATGTTCATCATATGGGCTGTCACGGTCTTTTGGGCTGGAATGTAGCAGTCTGATAGCTGTTTTAATGGCAGCATCTCTGAAACTCAACACACCTTCTATTTTCAATCTCACTGCTTTTCTTTCCAATTCTTAAACATTATGGAAGGTAAATTGTTATTAAATATCAGCTGCCTGCCAAGTATCTCCTTTCCCCTCCCCTCCCCTCCCCTCCCCTCCCCTCCTCTCCTCTCCTCTCCTCTCCTCTTTCTCCCCCTCTCTCTGTCTCTTCTCTCTTATATTTTGTATATGAGTATCTGTCATACACATGAAGTTATGGGGGATGACAAGTGCCATCTCTGCCTAAGTGTTCCATTGTCTCCCCTGTACTATGGTCAGCCCAAAGGGTGCAGAGCATCTCTGAGGTATTCTCTGACTGTAGCTCCACGTGGGAAAGGGATGAATTCTCTTATTAATTTTCACATCTTACTGTTTCATCCTCTCTTCTTTCATATTTTCCCCAGAGTGGTAGAAACATTCAGTTCTACCTCAGTGGCTCAGGAAATATTGTCGCAAATCAATGTCCTCTAAACTTCCTAAAGCCCTATTTACACAGAACAGCTTCCTTCCTTTTTCTCTTCCTGTGGATAAGAGCCATCTCTAAGTGCTTTCCTTGGTTGCTCTCCAGAATGTGACTGCAAGACATTATTGTTGAAGCAAACTTATACTTAATTCATAAAAAAACCCACAGAAATGAAGCTGATACCTAACTGTAAGTTTCATTCCTACTGCCTAGCTTCCGTGCTGTTAAAAGGTGCTTGTTATAAGCTACCAGTAGTGAAGAGCAATCATCAGTGATTCAACTGTGAACTGCGAGCTAAAGTAAAGACTAGACTGGCAAGAAATGTTCATTGGTATAATAGTGGTACAAATATCATGGGTCAAACAGGTACTTGATTATTGGACTTAATGCATACTCCAAAACTTGAAACAGTCCAGCTACTGATACTGGACCAATGCCCTCTGGCTATCTGTGTCATAAATCCCAGGGGAGAACCTACTACTCTTAGTCTGTTGAACAGGCATAATTAAATCAACCCCTAATGATTTATCATCATATACATAGATTAGTAGAATTCTCAGGCCTCATTCAAGGAGTTTCTTTTTGCAGTAAATTCTGATTGACATAGAGATCTACAACTGATCAAGGTTCAGAGACTAAGAGACTATGTAATGCTTAGTCCTAAATTGGACACTTATATTACAATCTATTCTTCCAATGTTCAGGAATCATTTCAGAGAGGGGTGGAAAGTGTATAAGAATGGCATGTGGTGGATAACATGAGGAATTATTTATTTTTCTCAGACACAACAGAGAAGTTGCACATATAAATTCATAGCAATTAGGACAACATTGATAAGACCTGCCACGCTTGAGCCATACAAAATTCTAGCATGGAGAAGTGCAGGTCGCTACAACTCGCTATTGGCAGTTGATAGCTGCTGGATGAGGTAGACTTAGTTTTCTTTAAGGATGGTTTTCTTAAGGTCTGGTTGGTCAATCACTTTCTACTGGAGGCCATACGTTCAAGAATATATGGGCAACAAGAACTGAATTTGCTGGGTTAAGAAAAGGAGAGAGAACACAAAGTTGGGTGGGTAGGGAAGAAGTAAATCTGTGAGGAGTTGTGTGAAGGAGTGCATATGATAAAATACATTGTGCAAGCTTTTCAAAGAACTAATACATGAAAAAAATGAAAAAAAATCAAATTAACAAAGTTAGGAAGTAACTGAAAGGGGGGTGTGGAATTATGGATAAGTAGAGATAGAGTTTGGAAGGGTTAATAGACAATTTTGGAGATAAATGGTTGTGGTGATGATTACATAGTGATATGACCTAACTAATACAACTGAGCAATACATGTAAGAATGGTTAAAATAGCACATCCTATGTTATGCACGCTTGAATTCCAAAAGTGTTCAAAATAAGAAAACAAAGGAGCCTTGCTCATGTGTGCACTTGAGCTGAGAGTAGAGAGCAAGCTTTGACCTCTCACTTTGCTTTTGCAATACCAAGTGGAGACTTTGGAATTTAGAAAATGTATTCCTCCTAGAAAAATTGAGCTCCCAAGGCTGTCATATAACTCTGAAGCCAGGAATAATTTAGTTTGGTTCTGAAAGGTGAATAATGACTTATTTGTTCTAGAAAATAGCCAACAATACCCCAGAGTCATGGATATTGCTCATTTAATGGGTGAGAAGTCATGGGAAGTAGATTTATGATAAATGAAAGTACAATGTTTTAATATTTTTAAAAGTATTATTACTTTTACAACATTATTACAAATGGGGTATCTTAAAATAGACTCTTATTCACATATCCACTGATGAATAACCCAAATAAAACAGAATTCTTCAGGCTGTGATACTTAACTTTATGGGTAATACAGCATACAAATTTTATGACTAAGAGATGCAAAATTAATTCCTACTTTGCTAATCTTAGCTTTATTGTTGCTGAAAGTATGACACAAATTCACTGAGGTTCAGACTTTGAAAACTGAAGGGACATAATTTTTTAATGAATCTTAACCTCATCCACACTGGTGGCTCTAGTTTTGGGTAAATAGGAGATTTTTACCAACAATTTTACAATTCCACACTCTTCTCTCCAATACGTGTATCTACACTGATGCCCTTTTGTGATCATTTGCTCCAGAAAAGGGTAAATTTTAGCCATGTTTGCAGTGAGCTCCATTATTTATCTAAACTTGGCTTGCTGATCCTGGGTGCTTCAAGTCGTGTGGATGGAGAAGATAACACCGAGGGAGACATTCTCCCCAGTGAATGCCTAGACTCTAGAGCATATAGATTAGATAAGGAGCTCATATGATCCAGAATCCCTTTACTGTCTAACACATCTAGGGAAGGCAGAGAGGTGTCCTTATCTTTAAAGGTCAAGGTCTCCAATCAACTTAAATTTTCCACGGAGGCTCTTGGGAATTAACACATTTTTCCAATACCACATTGGCAGTAACTGACTATGATTGAGTATGAAGACACAGCCATTTGGATCTCAACTGACAGCCTCTACATGTCATTAAAGTAAGGGGAAAATTTCATTCATTTTCTCTCTCTTTGATTCTTTCAGCTTCCCCCACCCCGCCTTGAAATGCCAGTTAAGTAAAAAGAGACATCAAAATTATTTACTTAGAAAAGTACAAACCATGTAAGAGTGAGTCTGAGTAAAACCATAAAGTTTTACTAAGAGCAAATATAAAAGTATAAATACCCACAGCAAAGCTCTTCCTGATGAAGAATTAGTAAATTCCAGAAGTTTTAACGTAACTGCAAATATTTGCTTTTTATTGGTATGGTCATGATCCACCTGACAGATTTTGATAACTGTCAAAAGTATCTTGCCTACTTATCAAAGTCACAATTATTATGCTGGGCCATTGCCTAGAATATATATATTTTTTTTGTGTGACTTAGCAATGCAGAGACTATGTGTGTCTTTCAAAATATGAACAGATGATTTCTTCTACACTGCAAAATTATTTTCAACTTTAATAGTTTAAAATCTTACTTCAAGCCCATTAATTAAAAAAGCAATGAGCAACCGCCAGACTGCCATCATTGGGAAGAGAGGGCCCTTGTCTTGCAAACTTTATATGCCCCATAGAGGGGAACGCCAGGGCTAAGAAGTGGGAGTGGGTAGGTAGGGAAGCAGGGTCAGGGGAGGGTATAGGGGACATTCAGGATAGCATTTGAAATGTAAATGAAGAAAATATCTAATAAAATAATTAAAAGAAAAAAAGCAATGAGCAAACTGTTAGTTCACAAATGCTGCATTTTTCTGATTAGGGCACAGAAATGTCTCACACCTTCAGAAATGAGAGTGATTTGAACCTTGCCTTCTACTCTCTGTCAGCTAGCGATGCAAGGTTCAGAAGATTTAAAGAGTATTTTTCTTCATCATTTTACATTTACCTTGGAAATGATGTATATGGTAGTCTCATGTCAGCAGGCAGCAGGGACAAACATATTAGGTAAAGAAAGAAATTGATGAGCATTGTAGAGGATCTTCCCTCAGCCTTACCTAAGACTAGGCAAAAACCCTGTATATGCAGACATATCCCTAAGTCCCTTCATAGAAAGAGAAAAAGATACAGAAAAAAAAAATACAAAGCAACATTTCTTTGTCACTGAGAAAGACTGTGTCAGCTTTACTAATTACGCTTGAAGCTTGACTATTTCCCTCTCAGCTCATCAGCCTGGCAGATTTTCTTGTGTGAACGTCTAGGACTGGGGTGGCATCTGGAAAAGGACAATTAAACCACAGGTTTATGAACTTACTTTGCATCTTTCCTAGATGTAACTTAGCTGTCTTTACACCTGCCTCCAACAAATGAACACTCAAGCAGCCGCAATGGCAATAAACCAGATGGAACCAATGAATCACACTCTCAAAGGACTCTGTCAAGAGCTGGAAGAAGAAATGATCGACTCTGTTGCAGAGCTTATCTCTTTTTAATACATCAGAGCTATGCATATTGATTAGATTCTGCTGGGTCTTTATTTGTCTTTCCTAGCACATTGCTTATAACAAGGGATGGGAGCCAGGAGAGGGAAGAAGGAGATATAAAGGGACAACATAATGGAGTGACAGAAATCCTTGTATGCTGAGTCCTACCTTTGCCAGATAATTTCTCAGTCTTCATAATACAATTACTTGGATCTATTCACTAAAACATCTGGATAATATAGCATAATTTCTTGTATTATGGTCATTTAACTTCTCTGCATTATTTCAAATACAACTGCCGTAGAATTACTGAAATATGCAGCAAGGGCTTCCTTAGGATCAATGTTGGGAAGCTTGCTTCCACCTTACAGAAAAGAACAATGTCCTTCCTGTTTCTTTCAGAGAACTTGCTATATACTTTCCCATTTCCTGTCTGCTTCACTCTTGCACCCCAGTAGATGTTTTTCTAGTGGTTAATTTACATGTTTCAGCAGGGCCGTGGCTTTGTTCAGCATTCTCTTTTTTATAGAGAAATTCTGTACTTTTTTGTTGTGATTCTGCGTTCAAATCACAGGGATATATTACTCATGTTCAACAATGCAAATTTAATGCAATGTTTATTTATTTTTTTATCATTATTGAGGACCAAGACAATATTCACTGAATTTAGATGTTTAGTTCAAAGATCACATCAAGGGACAATATATTTGAAAAATAATATTGAAAGATTTTTCCTTTTCTATCAAAAAGTCAGTGGTTCTCAACATGTAGCTTGACTCTCTTAGGCTGCATATCACAGAAATCCTAAATATCAGGTATTTACAATATGATTCATAACATTAGCAAAATTACAGTTATGAAATAGCAATGGAAATGATTTTATGGTTGGGGTGGGGGAGTCACCACCCCATGAAGAATTGTATTAAATGCTCACAGCATTAGGAAGGTTGCAAACCACTGTGCTCAATGGTTTTTGTAAAGGCCAAGAGCTTAGAATTAGTTATAAGATTTAAGAAAAATGTGGGATTCAATTGAACCTTTACTGAGGAAGAGGAAAAAGGAGACACAGTTAGTAATAAAGAGGGGAAGAAAGAAGAGCACAGGTGACAAATAAATATATTAATATAATTAGGATAGTAGGGCATTTTGTTCTGTTGTAACTACAGAATTGAATCTTTAAAATCACAACAGAAGCTTAGTCAAGACCAACCCAGTCTTTAGCATAAGGAATGAAATTTAGATGTCATTGGTCTTGGTGGGCTACACCTCAGTGCAGAGGCTGAAAAGAGAAAATGCTTGCAGATAATCTGAGTGCCAATGGAAGGAAGAATCACATATGAATTTATCAATTCCTCCTGAAAAGTTTTTAGGAGGAATTTGAAGTAAGTTTGTAGCAGGTCCAAATGGGCCCATGATGTGAACACACACACACACACACACACACACACACACATACACACACACACACAAATTGACTAACACCTGTATAACTGAGGATTCCAATGTCTTATTGACTCTGCCTGAAATTTATGTGATAATATCTAGGCAGTTGTGTTTCTACATTATTTCCTTAGTTCTGTCTGTGGTATTATTCTGGAGAATAGAGGAAGCTTGGGCATACATAAATGTACCCACTGAACACTGAATACTTAAAACAACCTCAATCAGGCTGAAGACAACAGACTGTCTTGTTCGATCTTGTGAAACATCCCAGGACATTACTGAACTTAATGTTACAATTTGAAGGCAGGGACCTTATACTACTCACATAGACATCATTCCTGGGCAGTGTCTAGCACACAGATAGGCAGATACACATCTGGATTAACATTCAACTTGAGCAAATTTTAGCCTTATAAATGACTCATAGGTTTTTTTTTTAAAGAGAGAAACCACAGGCTAATAAACTTCAAATTAGAATATATGCTGATGTTTAGAAACTGTACTGTTGCCATTTTAAAAGCAGCAACAGCCACAAACCTCAATAGGGAGTTACAGTCTAAAATGATGCAATAGTAAGATGTGTTAAGATGGAATTATCAGTTAACAGGAGCATCATGAAATCTCCACATCAAATGTTCCCATGAATTATAGATGCTCTTACTGGTGAAATTATCCCGTGAGTATCTGAGCCAGTGCATTAAATCTGATCTTTCATTGAAGGAGAAGGAGAAGAAGAAGAAGAAGAAGAAGAAGAAGAAGAAGAAGAAGAAGAAGAAGAAGAAGAAGAAGAAGAAGAAGAAGAAGAAGAAGAAGAAGAAGAGGAAGAAGAAGAGGAAGAAGAAGAGGAAGAAGAAGAGGAAGAAGAAGAAAAAACAAAAGGTCTCATATAAGCAAGGTAGAGAATGATTGAAAAGAAATGAGAACAGAGACAAAGAATCATTTTTTTCTTTCCAACAATGAGAGGATTTGTGGATGTTTAACATGAACTATAGAAATGTGCACTGGCTAATATCCCAGACCAACCAAACAACCTTATTAAACAAAGAACTCAACCAAGGAATATTGAATGGCTGAGAAGCACCTAAAAATGTTCAACATCCTTAGTCATCAGGGAAATGCAAATCAAAACAATTCTGAGATTCCACCTCACAGAAGTCAGAATGGCTAAGATAAAAAAAACTCAGGTGACAGCAGATGCTGGAGAGGATGTGGAGAAAGAGAGACACTCCTCCTTTGCTGGTGAGATTGCAAGCTGGTACAACCATTCTGGAAATAAGTTTAGCAGTTCCTCAGAAAAATTGAACATAGTACTACTTGAAGACCCAGCAATACCACTACTAGGCATATACCCAGAATATGCTCTAACAAGTAATAAGGACACATGCCCCACTATGTTTATAGCAGTCTTATTTATGATAGCCAGAAGCTGGAAAGAACCCAGATGTCTCTCAACAAAGGAATGGATACAGAAAATGTGGTACATTTACACAATGGAGTACTACTCAGCTATTAAAAACAATGAATTTATGAAATTCTTAGACAAGTAGATGGATCTGGAGGCTGTATTTCCTGAATGAGGTAACCCAATCACAAAAGAACACACATGATATGCACTCACAGATAAGTGGATATTAGCCCAGAAGCTNGGAATACCCAAGATACAATTCACAAACCACATGAAACTCAAGAAGAAGGAAGATCAAAGTGTGGATACTTTGTTCTTTCTTAGAATGGGGAACAAAACACCCATGGAAGGAGTTACAGAGACAAAAAGTGAAGCAGAGACTGAAAAAAAAAAATGACCATTCAGAGACTGCCCCACCTGGGGATTCATCCCATATAAAAACACCAAGACACTATTGTGGATGCCAACAAATGCTTGCTGACAGGAGCCTGATATAGCTATCTCCTGAGAGGCTCTGCCAGTGCCTGACAAATACAGAAGTGAATGCTTACAACCATCGATTGGACTGAGCACAGGGTCCCCAATGAAGGAGCTAGAGAAAGGACCCAAGGAGTTGAAGGGATTTGCAGTGTCATAGGAGGAACAACAATATGAACTATCCAGTACCTGCAGAGCTCCTGGGGACTAAACCACCAGCCAAAGAATACTCTTGGCTCCAGCTGCATATGTAGCAGAGGATGGCCTAGTCCGTCATCAATGGGAGGAGAGGCCCTTGGTCCTGTGAAGGCTCTATGCCCCAGTGTAGGTGAATGTTGGGGCCAGGAAGCAGGAGTGGGTGGGTTGGTGAGCAGGGGGAGGGGGGAAGTCATAGCAGGAGGAGGTTTTCAGAGGAGAAATCAGGAAAGGGGATAACATTTGAAATGTAAATAAAGAAGATATCTAATAAAAAACAAAAACAAAAAATAAAATGGTGAAATTGTAAGATGTGTAAAAATGGAATTATAACTGAAGAGGATCATCATGAATTCTCTAGGTCAAATGTTCCCATGAATTATAGATGCCTTTACTGGTCAAACTATCCTGTGAGTATGCTGAGCCACTACATTAAATCTGATCTTTCATTGAGAAATAAGGGGAAAAAAAGGTCTCATATAAGCAAGGTAGAGAATGATTGAAAAGAAATGAGAACAGAAATAAAGAATCTTTTTTTTTTTCTTTCAAACAATGAGAGGATTTGTGGATGTTTAACATGAACTACTGAAATGTGCACTGGATAATATCCCTGGGAGAATTATTCTCTGCAGGCGTGCCTCATTAGCCTTGGCAGCATTCTGCTCTCCAAGTTCAGGAGAAACTGGTGTGTGAAAACAGATGATATGGAGGGATAAAATAAGTTCTGCTTTTAGGACTGGCTCAATGGACAAGTGTGCAAGGACCAGAGTTTGGAAAACCAGAATCCACATAAATCCCAGAAGTATATTTGACTCCCTGTCCCCATAATTTTATCACTCAAGAGGTAAAAACAGGAAGTCCAGCAGAAATCCAGATAGCCAGATCCAAGTGCCAGATCCACCCTTAATGTGTAAGATGGACATGAGTGATATAAGATATACAATACCAAGCTCTGTGTGAGCACACATGTATGAGTACCTATACACATGTCAACCTTAATATGCACATGCATTCAGAACATATGTGCCCACACACATGAAAAAAATGTCATGGTACCAATGCTTTCAGGAATGTAAATGCCCTGACTATTGAGGAGCCATCTATTTTTGCTGAAAAGAGGAACAAATAGAAAGCTTATTCATTTTTCCTCCATTTCCTTCATAAGTGATTGACTCACTCTGAAATAGATTTGAATCTTGATATTGTTTACCCAGTGGCTTTTAAAATGAGTATATAGTGTATGATAGCTGTTATACACAGCAACACCACTGCCTCTTGCACAACCTTGGCACATGTCCATTAGAAAATGTCACAGCTTAAAAAATATTTTTTGGTGAATCCCAAAATTCTTCATTTGAAAGAATGGCATAAATTAAAGAACTTGAGTGGATGTTTTGAAGTAGGTTACAGAAAAGGCAAAGGCAGCCCCAATCTGCATGCATTGTTTGGTGACCAGTGATGTCACTCGTTACTTTGGGATAGTCAACTTAGTTCTCATTATTACTGTGTTCCAGGGTATGCTTGTCAAAGATCTATTCCACTATGCCAGATTCAGGAACTGACATCTTTCTTAGGCTGGTTATATTATCACCCAGTTCTTTGATGGATTTCATCTGTCCATTCAGGTAATGATTCTCAATGAAGTCACATAAGTAGGGGTTGTTTTTGTCAGTAGCCAATTTGTGCAGTTGCAGTAGTGACTGAATCACACTTTTTTAAGTGGAGTGAACACTCAATTGGGTTCAGCCCGTTCCCCCAGTCATCATGGTATGATTTCTTGATAACTCCGCGGGAAATTTTGGCTACCTCCTCAGTACTGCAGCACCATCAGTTTCTCAGAGTGTTCCCTTTCCTACTGAGATTGGCTGAGAAAAATTTCTTCAGAGCCAAATCATCCTGGTCGAAGTAGCACCATGGACAGGTATATAAGGCTATGTTCAACTCCAGGTTCATCTGCTGGTTGACCAGATTCCGGGTGGTATATAACTCTGCACTGAACCTGTGCTGAGATTTGGTGGTCACTGCCCAGGGCGGTGGAAAGAGAGGCTGTGGGGGACTCTGGAGCAGCATCAGGAAGTAGGGTTGTGGCCCACAATAGTTATGTGGGGTTGGTTGGTTTGAGTACCTACTTCTGTTCAAGAACTGTTGAAGCAGGAAACCAGAGGGCCTCTGGGCTGAAAACCTCTGGCTTAAAAATATTTTAGACAGATACATAATTTTGGTATATATTTATGAATTACAATGTGATGTTTCAATTCATGTATACATGAGTTAAATTCCCTTAACTCTGAAACATGTTGCATAACTGAATTTTTATAATATCTGGGCAAGGGTATAAACTGTGTCCTTATGAGTCGCAAATATACACAAAACTCTCTAATGGGTGGCATTTTGTGTAAAGAATGACAGAAAACAGAAAATATAAAGTATCTGTCAAGTGAATATGAGTTTTTATTTCATTAATAAATTAAAATCATCCTGGGCATAACTGTGATAATCAAATATTTGGGTATTCGGTATGCATTCAAGGGGTAATTCTTTTTCTAGAAGGTCGAAGCTTGAGGATCATTTTTCTCGTTAATGACTCTCACATGCTGAATGTTGCAAACCAGTAGGGAAGGAAGGGTAGGATGGTAAAGAACACAGCACGCTTGCTGCCATCCCCACATCCCACATTCATAGCAGCTGCTGATGCTCTTTCTGGGGAGCTGAGACTTAGTCTCGGCGTCCTACAGGAGGCCTTCATCAGTTCATTAGTGATGGTATTAAAACCCTGACTTTTTCACATCTTTCTTTAAAACTTTAAAAACTACTTTGTAGACTTCATATTACAGGGAAATGAGTCTAGTATATTTCTATTTTTTTCAATTTAACTTGAAAGTCTGGATTTAATTGTGAACAACCCAGATAATAAATGACTAATTAAATATTTCTAAAATTTATTCTAGGTCAGAATGTTTATCTGAATTTGGAGGAAACAAAACTTATATTGACTAACTTTGATTTGCCAGGAACTTAAATCTTAAAAATTCGAATTTTTTTCTCAAAACAACTGTTCCAGAAAACAATAAGGCATCAGAAAAAATCCAAAAATTCTTTATGATTAAAGTCCTGGAAAGATTAGGAATACAATTAGAAATACATCAACATATTTTAATTTACAGCAAGTCCATAGGCAACATAAATCTAAATGGAGAAAAATTCAAAGCACTTCCACTAAAATCTGGAACAAGACAAGATTATCCCTTCTCTCCATACCTCTTAAAGTTAGTTCTTGATGCCTTAGCTAGAGCAAGAAGTCAACTGAAGGAGATCAAATGGGATACACATACGAAATGAAGAAGTCAAAGTATGTTTATTTGCAGATGATATGATAGTATAAATGTGATCCTAAAAGCTTCATCATGAGTCTCCTACAGCTGATAAAAACATCCATCAGCGTAGCGTAGCAAACTACCAAATTAACACACAAGAGTCAGTAGCCCTCCTACATACATATAACAAGGGACTGAGAGAGAAGTAAGGGAAATGAAACCTACCTTTCACAATAGCCTCAAGCAATATAAAATGTCTTGTGGAAGCTCTAACTCAGCAAGTAAAAGATTTATATGATTAAAAACTTCAAGTCTTTGAAGAACAAATTAAAGAAAGCATAAGATAAACAGATCTCTTGTATTAGTGGATCCATAGGATTATTATAGTCAAAATGGCCATCCAATCAAAAAACAATCTACAGATTCAATGCAATTCCCATCAAAAAATACATCATTTGAAATGTAAATACAATTCTTCACAGAACTTGAAAGGACACTTTTCAACTTTATATGGACAAACACACACACACACACACACACACACACACACACACACACACACACACACACACACACACACACACACACATACACACACACCACCACCACCATCAACAACAACAACAACAAAACAAACAAACAAACAAAACACAAAACCCCAACACTCCTGAATTATGAAAAGAATGTCTGGAGTTCTTTCAACACCATCTCTGATCTTAAATTGTATTACAGAGCTATAGTAATAAAAACAGTATGGTTCTGGCATTAAAACAGACACATTGATCAATGGAATCAAACTGAAAATTCAGACATAAATCCATGCAGCTGTGGGCATCTGATTGTTGGCAAAGAATCCAGAAATACACACAGGAGGAAAGACATCTTCAACACATGAGCTCTCCAAACTGGATGGCAGCATATTGAAGAACACAAAAACATCCATATTTATTACCCTGCACAATACTCAAGTCCAAATGGATCAAAGACCACAGCATAAAACCAAAGAGTACACATGGAGGGACCCATGGCTCCAGCTGCATAGCAGCAGAGAACGGCCTTGTCAGACATCAATGGGAGGAAAGGCCCTTGGTCCTGTGAAGGCTCGATGCCCCAGTGTAGGGGAATGCCAGGATCAGGAGGTGAGAGTAGATGGGTTGGTGAGCAGGTGGAGGGGGGAGGGAATAACATTTGAAATGTAAGTAAAGAAAATATCTAATAAAAGGATAAGAAATACATATTAAAAAATAACAGAACATTGAATCTGACAGAATAGAAAGTGGGGCACAGCCATGAACTCATTGGCATAGGAAAAGACTTTCTGAACAGAACATAGCACAGGCAGTGTGATCAACAATTAATAAATGGGACTTCATGAAACTGAAGAGCTTCTGCATGGCAACAGATACCTTCATTTGAACAAAGCAGTAGCCTACAGAAATAGGAAAATATTTTAAACAACTGTACACAAATAGAAGGCAGATATCTAAAATATGAAAAGAATTGAACAAACAAAAATCCTGGAATCAAGAAAACAAATAACATAATTTAAAATGCTAATTTTTTAATCTAAACAGATAGAGGAAACTTAAATGACTGAGAATCACCTAAAGAAACATTCAACATCCTTAGCCGTTATGGAAATCAGTGTGGTGGTTCTGCTGGACACTGGGAATCAATTGATCAGTATCCAGCTGATCCACTTTTGGGTATATACCCAGAGGATGCTTCATCCTACTACAGAAAAATTTATTCAATCATGTCCATTGCTGCTCTACTTATAATAGCCAGACATTAGAAATGTCCTAGATGCTTGTCAGCAGATAAACATGAATGAAAATGTGATGGAATTATACAATAAAATATTACTCAGCCATTAAAAAAAGGAAATCGTGAAATTTTCAGGTAAATGGATGGAGATGGAATAAAAAAAAATCATACTATGACAAGCAATCCAGACACAGAAATACAAAAATGTATTTATTCACTTATTTGTAGTTATTAGATGTTAAATAATTGGTCATTGGTAAGCAGATTATAATCCATATAGCCACAGAAGTTAGGTAAAGAGTAAGGGACTAGTGAAAGAGAAATAGAAAGTTCTGGATGGTGGGGGAAGGAATACTAGAATGGGAAGATCAAATGGGTGGGGGAGGGGAGGAGACAAGTAGGCTCAACTAAAATATGGGCCATTTGTGGGATTGTATGGGAACTTAATACAGTAGCAGCTTAAATACATACATATACAAAATCAATTTTAAATGAAATTTAGGCATTTCACAAGAGAAGGCTGAAAGAGTGGAAGACCCAGAGGGGATGGAGGACACCAGGGAAACAAGGCATTCTAAACAGAAGACTGACACACATGTGAACTCACAGAGACAGAGGCAGCATGCACAGGACCTGCAGGGCTCTGACAGGGAGGGTCCAAGAGCTGAAAAGAGAAGTCAACACCTTCCCCCGCACCCCATCACTAACTCAGAAGCTAGCTCTGACTGATAACCACTTACAAATGAAACATGTGGTTTCTTTAAGGGACTCTCACTGGGGAAACAGACTGTTCTGTTCTGTTTTGTTTTGTTTTGTTTTAGTTTGTTTGTGTTTGTATGTTTTCAAGACAGAATTTCTCTGTATAGCCATGGCTGTCCTGGCACTCACTTTGTAGACCAGGCTGGCCTCCAACTCAAAAATCCACTTGCCTCTGCCTCCCAAGTGCTGGGATTAAAGGTGTACGCCACCACCACCTGGGTGGAAAAAGACTATTCTTAATGGTAATGGTAGGGCACATGTCCAATAGCGTATGACTAACAGAAAGTGAACTCAACAGCATCTTAGGAGGTTCCTTGACTCATGTCATATCAGGGTCTGTGTGTGTGTGTGTGTGTGTGTGTGTGTGTGTGTGTGTGTGTGTGTGTGTGTATGCTTCTGGCTTTGTGTTTTGTGCAAACATGTGTATCTCTTGTCTCTGTCTATTTGTATCTTTGGCCCTTTTTGTTGTTCATTTTGTCTTATCTGACTCATTTTATTTTATTTTATTCTATCTTATTTTTTCATTATTCCTTAGATGCCTGCTTCTTTTCTAAGGAGAGACAGAAAGGGTGTGGATAAGGATGAGAGGGGAGGTGGGGAGGAACTGAATAGAGTTGGGGAAGGGGAAACCATATTCAGAATATATTACCTTAAAAATCTATTTTCAGTAAAATCAAAAATACCCCATTTTTATTGTTGAAGAAATAGACATGGAAAGATTAAACTACCCATCTTGTATCCTTTCAATAGCAAAACCAACATTCAAATCATTTTGTGTATTCCTGAGGGAATCAGAGTTGCTTTTGCAAAACCTGGAAGGTTTAATTTGTCCGAGGGCTTGTACACACATGTTTTCTAGTTTGAGCTAGCAGAGTCTGAATGAGGACATGCATAGATTAGCATTTGGTTTCATATCTTAGCCATTTTATAGATCTGGAGTGAGGAATTTATCTCTCCAATAGAGACAGACATATGATGCCAGGCCAAAAAAAATAGTGCCTAGCAAAGGGCAATTTCTTTCTAGAAATTTCTGGCTATTTTGGCTTTATGCAGGTCGACTTAAGTGTCAGAATTACCTTACTAATGTCAATGAAATATGTATGCCAAAGTTTATGCATGTGGATTCATAGTTTTCTGTTATTGTTGATTTCTATCAACAATGTTGTGAATTTTTTTAAATAAATGTTGTGAATTTTTTCTGTACTGGTTTTATAGTTGACATATTTATTCCTAGAAATTTATCAGTTTTAGTGCCTTTTGAAATGTTACCTGCAAATTATTTTAGCTGTTATAAATTTTGATGTCATATCTGATACATGAGTTACAACGTAACATTTTGATTCATGTACATTACTTCTCTTAATTCTGAAAAGTTACATGAAGGAAATTTGAGAACATCACAGGTAAGTGTATAAAATGTGTTCTTTCATGTGTCAAACCATGAGTTTGTATCTCTTTCTTCACATATTAGTTCATGGTTGTAAATTATTTTGGATTTTTGATAGATAAAATGAATAATTTGTTATGCTTATTTCCTTTCAAATCCCTGTGAGTTTTCTTTTCTAGGTCATGTAATCAGGTAGGACCTCTACACATCTACACACGTTTTACAGTTACTGTGCATAGATATCTTGTATTTACTAATTGCATATGCTTAAAGAGTTATTGTGACTTAGGTATACAATGTTAAATGATTAATAATTATTTAAGAGAGTTAATACATTCATCGTTTCAAAACATTTGTGGTGAGAATACTTGAAATTTATTCTTTGGTAACTGTGAAATTTATCACACTATGATTGACTATATTCATTATATTCTGCAATAGAGCAGAACCCACCAATCAGAAACCTTAATCCTTCCCTAATCTGGGAACCGGTTCCCATCTGCTGCTCCATCTAACTCAATCTGCTAGGGTCATCATTCAGCTCCTTCTGTTACTTTGGTGGTTTTAGATTTTCTGTTTAAGTGAGAATATGCAGTACTAGTCTTTCTGCAATAGCTTATTTTACTCAGCGTTATGTTGTCCAGTTCCACCCATGCTGTCACAGTCTCAGAATGTTTTTCCCATTAAAGGTTCAGTGGCAGTCAATGGTGTTTATATGTATACACACACACACACACACACACACACACACACACGCACACACACAGCATACCATTGTGGATATATATGCATATGTATACATATACATACATATATATATATATATATATATATATATATATATATATATATATACATACATAATACATACACACACACACACACACACACATATATATATATATATATATATATATATATATATATATATATATTTCACTTACTGATTCATTCATCTGCCAACACTTAAGTGATTCTATGTCTTGGCTGTTGTCAATAGCACTGCACTGAACATGGCACAGAGGGTATCTCTTCAACTGACTTCAAATCTAAACTAACCAGAAGTGGGATTTATTGGTAATTCTATTTTTATCTTTTTTGTTTTGTTTTGCCTTTTGAGAAACCTTCATATGGTTTTATCCACCCAGGGAAAGGGGTCTCATGTAGCTTACAATAGTCTCAAACTTGATATGTAGCAAAGAGCGATCTTGAATTTCTCTTCCTCCCCCTCCTCCTCTCGAGTGCTGGGAGTATTGGCCTGTGCTGCCACACACAGCTCCCTCATATCATTTTTCATTCTTACTGTACTGTTATATTTCACCAACAAGAGTTTGCTTTTCTATACATTCCCTGCAAAACCACTGTCTTTGTCTTGCAGTGGTATCTTATTTGTGTGTTTGTGTGTGTGCACATCTGTGTGAAGATGCACATGGCAGACAGGAAGTGATATTGTGTTCCCCAGTTGCTTTCCACTTCTTTGACTGAACCTGATCTTCCTGTTTGGCTATACTCTGCTCTTGCACCCTGGGCATTCTCTGACTCCTAATGCTAGGATTACAGCATGAGCTGCTACAACCAACTTTTCCCATGGGTGCTGACAATCAAAACCTGGTCCTTAGGTTTGCACAGCAAGCATTTTACTGACTGAGCCATCTCCACAGGTGCCATCTTCTGTTTCAGCTTTAATTTTCTTTATGATTAGCACCGTTGAGCATTTTTTTCAAATATATCTTGTGTGACTTCTATTAACACATGTCTATTCATTTTCTTTGCCAATTTTATAATTGGTTTGTTATCTGACTATTGAGGAATTCCTTGTATGGTATAGATATTAATCCCTGTTCAGATGTTTGGCTTGCAAATATTTTC
The DNA here is from genome assembly GCF_900095145.1 of Mus pahari. Taxonomy (NCBI): domain Eukaryota; kingdom Metazoa; phylum Chordata; class Mammalia; order Rodentia; family Muridae; genus Mus; species Mus pahari. The sequence continues at coordinate 53,732,862 of NC_034604.1, read as the reverse complement.
AGTCTGCATGTTTCCTTGTTGCGTATTAATTATTCTGATAGTAGTCTCATTTCTCTGTTTTTACTTTTAATTATCTGAGCTTTGGTGTTTACTTCTAAAGAAAAACAAAATAAAAACTACATAGGCTGTTTAGTTTTTCTTTCATGGTTTCCCACAGTACTTTTAGGGTTTTTTTAAATCTATACCTTTAATTATTCTACTTTAAATGGGTTTTTGTTTATAGTATAATAGTCAAATTTGATTCCTTGGTATTTAGTAATCCAATTTTCTAAACATAATTTATCAAAGAGACTGATATTTTACCACTGTACATTCTTGTCACTTTTGTCAAAAATCAATTGACCATATAAGTATGGGTTCATTTATGGGCTCTATATTGTGTTTCATTGGACAATTTATCTCTTCTTATATCAACAACACATTTATTCTCACTACTGCTGCTTTGTAGTGTAATTTGAAATCAATATATAGCTGTATTCTTTAAAAACAGATTTATTTTTATTTGTATCCACAAACACATGTGTGTATGCACATATTTAAGCATGAGACTGCAGAAGCCAGAGGAAGACAGTAGAATCCCCCAAACTGTAATTGTAGATGGTTGTGACCTGTTCAGTATAGACACTGGGAACCACATATGGGTTCTTTGCAAGAATATGTACCGTTAATCAATGAGCCATCTCTTCAGGACTTAGTGTTTTGTTGTTTTGTTTTATTTTGTAATGTTGGCCCTGGCTATATAGCTTTTATAGTTAAATGTGAATTTTGAATTTTTAAAAAGATTATTGAACATTAAAGTGTGAAAAGTGTGTTGATATTAATTATCACAATCTATGAGCGCAAGATGTTTCATCATTTATTTGGGTTTTTAATTCATTCATTATCATTTTGTAGTTTTAGCATAGATATCATTTATCTGATTTGTATCTTATTTATTTTTATAGTCTGTTTTAAATATGAGCATTCTCTTTGTTTCTTCTTAATATATCTCATCGCTATTATACAAAATGCTGCTGGCTTTTGCATATTAGTCTGGTATTCTGTAACTTTACTGTATTTGTTCATTAGATCTGACAGGTGATGTATGGTAGAGCTTTAAGGGGTTTTTCACCCTTCACATCTTGTTGTTAACAGTTAGGGATCATTTCACTTCTCTTTTTCTTGATGGCTACCTTTTATTTTTTTCTCCTGCATAATCTCTATTGCAAAAGGCTTCTAACACTGCTGAATGAGTACATGAATGGGTGTCCTTTGTGGCCTTGCCTTTTTACCACAGACTGTTCTGTCCACTGTAGATCTAGTGGAGCTGTGCTAGTTTTTAATCTGTTACGTTTGATACATTCTTTTAAAAAATTTTTGTGTCTACATTTTGAAGACATTTTTACTTTTTCTTCCTTACAATGCCTCTCTGAGGCTAGAATACCAATCTACAAGACAAGACGGATCCCTGGTGCAGTAGTGGCATGGCTGCTATATGAATAATCAGCTACTCAATGATTAGATTTGAGGCCCATACCACAGGAGGAAATTCATGCTTGGTGCTGTAAACCTAGTCAAAAGCTCATGGTCAATGATGGCTGTTTTGAAAAAAAAAAAAAAAAAAAAAAAAAAACAAAAAACAACCAAATGACCAATAACCAAAACCCCAAACCAAACATGATTCCAAACTACCCGTTAAATATTTATGTTCATACTCACAGACTAGTGCTATTTCTCAACCGTGGTCAGGGATAGTTCTGTTTGCAGCAGTTGACAGTTCATTCAGAGGCCCATCACTGGTCAAAGTGTTCAAAATAAGTGAGCGTTGAGTGCCTGTCACTAAATGGGACGTCTATTACAAGCTTTCTAAAGCTCAGGGAACTCTGCAGAAGATGGGGAAGAAAGTCTATAGGGCCAGAGGACAGAGAAGAGTGTTGTGAAAGACTGTTGTGGACATTGCACTCACGAAGTCGCAGCAGATGTGGAGTCCTGGACAAGATGGCCCCCACATTAAAATTTGATAATGGTTGGTGAAACACCGTTGACGCTTTATTTCTCCCAGGAGAGCTATAGGCAGTTAACAACTTCTCAGGGAAGGAAAGTCAGTTTCTTCAGTGTTTTAACCCCTGATAAATTGCTAGTGCTCTAATAAATACAATCCACCTTGCTCATTCAAGCAGCCCTAATTAAACACAGTGGATCATAACAAAAATGAAAGAAAAAAAAACCTAGCCAAAATATCATGAAAATAAGTGGAAGACTTGTTCGGAAGAGGAAGGAGTGAGAGGAAGGAGAAAAGGTAGTAGGGTGTGAAAATAATTGAAATACAAATTTCAAAGAAAATTTTTCTATTTTGTTTTATGTTTTACTTTTACTTTTTCATCTTGTATTTGAGTTTCAGTATTTTCTACTGCCCTAGCTCCTATATCCAAGATCACAACTTTCTTGAGTTCAAATTTTGTCTGATGTCAATTAAATCCGTTGAGTTTTAAATTTTAGTTATCATGTCTTTCTGGTTTACAATTTTCATTTAAAATTGCCCTGGAATTTGTTTTTGAATATATTTATAACCACTACTATTTTAAGTCAATGGGAGACAGTTCCAGCAATTGTATCTACTTGGTTTTAGTGTTACTGTGGTGCTTGGGGGCATTGCTTGATCTGTAGGCTATGGATGGGTTTCGATTGTCCAGAAAGCATTCTTCAGTTGTGTGGTTAGTAGCTGAGGGATGGATTGTGAAGAGAACCTAGGATGACCTGAAGCACTTCACACATGTATGGCGGCTCTTCTTATTTCTTCTCTGACTTCTAAAATGAAAACATTCACATTTTTAAAAAAGGGGACTCGAGGTGTTTCCCATGACTCATTTTCTTAAGACCTCAACTCTAATGTTTGTACTTCCAATATTCCGAGATTACGAAAACCTCTCTATAGTTTTCAGTTGGTTCTGCTTCTCATCCTTTTGACCTGTAATACTTACTCAGCAAATGTCTTGATGGGGTAATTGTGTTCAGTATTGACTGCACTTTCCATGGGCATCATTCTTTATATTCTGGCCACCTGAGCAGCCCCAAACAAAGTTCTCATGACCCCTCGGCCAACCTGTGTTTGTTTTCTAAGCCTAGTGCATTTTTCTGAGAATTGTCAAATGCCCTGAGAGGAGAAGTAATGTGAAGAAAATTGTGTTTATAATAATATGCTTTTCACTTGTCTGCATTTTATACCCTCATGTCCTGGTTGACTTATTTTTCTGCAAGTCCTTCAAATAAAGTTTGATTTTGTATTATGTTCAGCTTTTAGTATTGTTCTCGGTAAGTGCACTGGACTGCTGGGAGAAATAGGTGTCTTGCATTTTCTTTTCTATAAATGCTTTAGCTAACTATGGAGCTCCAAGTATTCATTTGCTTCTTAAACACTCTGCATCATAGGACTCTTCAGTATTTCCAGGAACAAAAGGCAATAGTGTTTTTGGAACTGAGCCTATATCTAGAGGTATCCTTGCCCAGTGGTATTAGCAGAAAAGAGGTATGCCCTTGTATGTTCCCAGTTTTACCTTTAGTACTTCATTTTCTCAGGTAATTACAAGAGCCATTCTTTACAAATCCACCATGCATCAGGGTCTCAGATGAAGTAAACTTCAAGACATGGAATGACATTTTGTTTTACATAGAGTATTTTCCAACAGATAAGGGATTGTGGTATGCATAGGGACTCATGTCATTGTATATTGTGTTCCTGTTATGGGTCAGAGTGTAATACTTTATATTGTAAATGTATTGTGTTCCTCATTGTAGATTGTGTTCTTTACAGAGTATTGCTATCCATCTTCCCAACTCTGGTCTGTCCTCTGCCATCTCTTTACAAATAACAGAAAGATAAGTTCTGTAGTTAATCTATCACTAAGAGCATACTTAAGATTTTCTTTTCTGAAGAAAAATGTTTCATTGACTGAAACTTTTCGATATGGTTTAGAAATGATTTCACAGACTTATATACTCCTATATTAATCCCTAGGTGTTGATGTTATTTAGAGAGGTAGAAACTTTGGTTCCTGGAGCCAAATGTAGGGGAAATATGACACTGAGAATGCCCCATTAGATCTATATCTCACCCTAAATTTTCCTTGTTTTGTCTCTGTTTCTTGACCACAGTGAAATGTGTAGCAGCTCTGCTCTCCCACATTCTCATAAAGTATGGATCTTCTCAACCATACACCAAAATATCTGAAATCTTCAGCACAAATAAATTACTCTTTAAACCATTTCTCTCTTACATAATTGTGAAAGTGAGAAAGGCCTGACTAAACTTGCTAAGTTGAATTTGGATGTCGGACAGCTGTGTTGGTTATTGCTTGCATCCTGTATCTACATGAATTATCAGAATGATATGCAATTATGTACTTTGTGGTTTAGCATATTTTATCTTTCTCTTCATGTCTATAGAATTCAGGTTTATTTTAAGTACACGTTTTATATTCAGGACTTGGTCTTGTATTTTACCTTAGCAATTTTCAAATATATATGGTAATATTTACATTTTTATTTGTTATACTAGGTATGATAAAATCTTTCTTTTGTATGCTTTTACAATATATATTTCCGTGTTTGTGACAATTTAAATAATACCAGTCAGGTTTTGAATCACTTGTACTTCCATATCTCCATATCTACTTATTAACAATCTTATAAACTTAATTAATCTACTGTGCAAGGTAAAAATGAATTGCATACCCCACAAAGGGCATATTATGAATGTCTTATTGCAGAGAATAAAACAAATCACTTCATAATAAATTTTGACAGCTTCCATAAAGAACTGTTTAGAAAGATTTTAAAAATTTACTTGTATATTACATTATCACATGTCTAGTTTACCATGCATTATGTGAAGGACAGAGAAGAGACTGGATATGAGTATGTACTTTAACAGGGTGACATGAGAATCTGTCAACTGTCACTGGAAAGTGGGCTGAGATTTACCCATTAAAGGCTATTTTTTTTGAAGTGTGATGAAGAAATACATACTTTGATGCAAGCTTCTTAATGAAATATTTTATTTTTTAAAAAACATATATACATAACAATAACTTACAAATACTACTTATTAATTATATTATATATAACTAAGATTATTATAGCATGATGAAGAGAACAATGGTTTTGACTGCCACTCCACAAACGGTCCTCATTCTCTATTCCAGTTACAACCGTTTCCCTTAAAATGTAATTACTACACAGATTTTAGTACTTTAATATGAATGGGTGTCATTGGTTTATCTTTAAAATCTATAATTTAATTTTAGAATGTGATTTTCAAGTTTCCATTAATCTGTGCTCCATGTTGTGTTGATTACATTGGCATGCCCTGTGTTGGTATATCAATTACTTCTTTGAACATTTTTTAGACAATATGGAAGCTATGGGAACCTTGGAATAATAGTAAGACTTGTGTCATTCTTCATTAATGACTGTACATGTCCTTTCTAGTCTGCTGAGAGCCTTTCTGCATCAACACTTAATAGAAGAATGCATTCATGCACATGCTTTTTAATGGAGCGTTTAAGAGAGGCTTTCAGTAGATCTGTTGAGAGGTAATCACAAATAAGCATATTTAATGATATTTTATTTAATAAAAACCAAAGATATGTGTGCTTATGCATGTGGACAAGATTTCTGACTATTGGTGATCTCACTGTTTGCCAGAAAAACAAGAGTGGAGAGAGGTCAACAGGGTGGCTTAATTTTCCTTTACATAGCCTTTCTTGAACAGACAAAACCTAACAAACAAAACTAGCTAGGCATGGTGTCTTGTGGCTTTAGTCACGAAGAAAAGGAAGACAGCTTTCTGCAAGTTCAAGGCCAGGTTGGTCCATGTGGCAAGTTCCAGATCAGTCAATACTAAATATTGAGGCCATATTTAAAAAAAATATATCACTAACATTTCTCAAAATCAATGTGTAGAATATATATTAATACATGGTAAAATAAATATTTCTATATTTAAAAAGCTTGAAAAATACCAAGTTGTTATGCTTATTTGATTATTAGAGTTGATTTTAAAAGACTTGCATTAAATGAAGCATTTTAATTTTGGTTAACTTATCTTTCAAAATATCTTTGGTCATGAGTTTTTGTATGTGTGTGTGTTGTTTCCATTGACTATTTGACAATTTCTTGTGTTACATATATTAACTATGGGTACATTTGGAAAGTTCTAATACAGTGATGTTTAATCTGTAGATATCAATTAGTAGATTTTCTGTCTAGTCAATGTTCTATTGCTGTGAAAAGGCACCATGACCACAACATCTCTTATAAAGGAAAACATTTAATAGGCGCTTGCTTACAATTTCAGAACTTTAATCCATTATATGCATGACAGGGAGTATGGAAGCCTGCAGGTATACACAGAGCTGAAGAAGTAGTTGAGAATTCTACATCTGGATCCAAAGGCACTGGAAAGAACAAGAGCCATTGTGCATGGCTTGAGCTTTTGAAAACCTTAAAGCCTACACAGGAATACCTCTGACAAATGTCTTACCTCAGCAGCTTTCCTTAGCTGCAGAGGGAGATTCCACAACTCTTTTTTTGTATCTTTGACTCTAGTGTTGTAACCATGTGACTGCCAAGTTCTGTTGTTTGCTGGGGCTGGAATCTTGTCCCCTCATTTAAAAATATTTTCATCATATTTTTTAATGGTTTCCTTCATGGCTTAATCTGGTTTTCATCTTTTTTTTTCCCCCCCCACGGGTTGAAAGTTTAGTTGGATAGACTCTTGCTCTGAGATTACCACTTTCTTTATTCCACTTAGCATTAGAGTTTTCTTTAAACATTTTTTTTTTTCTCCTTGAGCCCTGGACTTAGCTCCATTATACTTCCTGGTACTCCTTTTCTCTTCAAACTGTACATTTTGTAATTTTCATTGCTTAGCATGTTCCTTTCATTACATATCTGCAAGGAGTTGCCAATAATAGCCACACGACCAAGTCAATATATTTGCCTTGAAATCTCCTCTGCCAGTGTCATTAATTATGAACTCTTCAATCTACCCCAGGTAGATTGTTTGGATGAAGGCAGAATGCAGCCACATTCTCCATCAAAATATTACAAGAATGGTCTCTAGGCCATTTACTATTATTCTTTTATTCTGAAACCACTTGAGCTGACCATCATAATCTACAATGCTCTCAGCACCATTGTCTTCTATTATTTTACTGGTATGACCCATTATACTCTGCTTAAAGTTGTTTGACTGCATTTCTAATACAAGGTTCCAAGAGTCCATATTCCACCAACAAACATCATGATTAGGACTGTTATATCAGTACCCTACTCTTGGTACTAACTTCTGTCTTAGTCAATGTTCCATTGCTATGAAGAGATACCATGACCAAAGTAACTCTTATAAGGGAAAACATTTAATTGAGGATTGCTTACAGTTTCAGCGGTTTAGTCCATTTTTGGCATAATGGTGACATGCAGGTAGACATGGTACTACAGAAAAAGCTGAGAGTTCTACACCTAGATGTATAGGCAGCAGGAAGAAAAAAGGCTTGGGCTTTGAACCTCAAAACCCACCCCCCAGTGACAGACTTCGTCCAGTAAGACTATACTTCCTAGTCCTTTCATAGAGCTCCTACCTAAACATTTAAATATATGAATCTATGGGGGCATTCCTATTCGAACCCCCACATGTGTAGTATCCCACATATAGGAATCCCGCTCCCCATAAGCTCATGTGTTTGAATGTTTGACCCATAGGGAGAGGCCTTGATGGAGTAGGTGTGGCTTTCTTTGATGGAGGAAATGTGTTACTGGGGTGGGCTTTGAGGTTGCGGATGCTCAAGCCAAGCCTAGGGTGGCATTCTTCTGCTTGCTGCCTGCTGATCTGGATATAGCCATGGATCTCAGATTCTTCCCCAGCACTATATCTGCCTGCATGCCACAAAGCTTCCTGCCATGATGATAATAGACTAAACCTCTGAAACTGTAAGCCAGCACCAATTAAGTGTTTTACTTTTTAAGAGTTTCCGTGGTCATGGTGCCTCTTCACCATGACTTCACCATGCAATAAAACACCAAGACTGTCTTTACAGTATTTACTCTTCTGATTCATGAATATGGATGCCTTTCCATTTATTTAGATTTTCCTTAAATTCTTTCAACAATAGTTTGGTTTTAGTGTGTATGTTTTGTGCTGCATTTATTGCATTTATTATATTGTTTTTATTATTTTTAATAGTCTAGTAGAATTGTTTTCTTTTCCTTTTTTTTGTATTTGTGTGTGTCTTGGTATGCACCTGTATATATGCATGTTTGTATGTGTGGACATGCATGTGTGTGTACCTTTGTATATGTGCACGTAGAAGCCTAGAAATGAAACCTGTAGTCTTCCTTGATTGCTCTCCCCCTTGCTTATTGAAATAGGGCTTTCCACTGAGCTCAGAGCTTCCTGATTCAGCCAGCTTGTCTGACAGGCTTACCTTGGAGATTCCTTAGATTTGTCCTGCTGGGATACCAGGTAGCTTTCTCTCCTGGATGGTGTTTTGTTTTTTTGATTTTTTTTTTTTTGTTTGTTTTTAACTTGGGTTCTCAGAATCCAAACTCTTGCCTTCATGCTTGTCCAGTAAGCTCTTATTCCACTGAGCCATCTCCTTATTCCTGAAGTTAATTTATTATTTCTTTTTTTTTCAATTATATATAGCAAAGGAATAAAACACAATGGAGTTCTGTATTTTGATCTTCTAGCTTTCAGCCTTCTCACTATTAGCCAGAGCTATTTAGAGAAACAGAACTGATAGAATGACTGTATATTAGAAGAGGACTTATCCCATTGCCTTACATATTACAGTCTGACTAACAGAATGATGGCTGTGTTCTCTCTGGAGAGTATAAGATCCTAAGGCTGCTCAGTCCTCTAGGTTGCATGTTTTAACATTGAAGGTATGGGGGATTATGGAAAATCCTCTAGGATGGATTCTTCAGCCTTGAATATATGTAGGACTATTTGAGAGCCACTGCTCTTCAGCCCACATCAGAACACAGAAGAAACTGGGCTTTGATATGAATAAATGATGGCATTAAGGGAGCTGTGGCAGCAACAGGGTAGATAATCTCATGAATAAGCAGATTAAATCACCAGGAAGATGCCAAGGCAAGTGGTCAAAAAGTCAAAGCTTTTTCTTTGAGCCTCCTTATTTATATCAGGGCCATTACTACAAGAGCTACCAACATTCAATCCCCCTTCTAGCCCTCTGTCCAAAGACCCATGTGATATGTCCAAAGTTAGGGGAGAAAAGATGGTAAACAGGATAAGGGTATGTGGACCTGTTTAGAAGTAGTTTTTGGGGGGCAATTCCAGTCTCCATTATCAGGATGCCAGCAGTCCAGATCAGTATTGTCAGGATATCAACAGTCCATTTCAGTAGTGTTAGGGTACCAAACATGAGTCAGCAGTGGTGGCATCATCCAGCAGAAACAGTCAGCCTTCCACTGAGTCAGCCTGAGTCAGCAGAAATGACCAGAACCATCAGGGAAGCCAGGAGAAGTTCTCTTCTGTGCCTCTCTCAGTGAAGGCTCAAGAACAATGAAGAGTTGCCCAGCTAGGGCCCTGTCACCATCCACTCAGTTCTATTTATACTCTTGAAATATCATGTGTCCTCCCATGGGTCCAGCCTCAACACCACATGAGTCTGCCTCAGCAAAATAGCACATGAGTCTGGCTCACATGACACAACTAGAAACATCCACTTCAGTATGCTTTAATTAACATTGTATCACCTCACTGCACCGCTGGAGCCTCCTCTACAATGTCAAATAGAAGTAGTAAAAGTGGGCTTGATCTTAGTGTAAAATTCTCTATTGTGTTTGATTATATTTCATTAAGAAGGCTTGCATGTAGGTCTTTCCTTGAGTGACATTCATATTCATTCCTGTGTGGTAATGATTCTTTTGGATATGTATAAGTCTTTTAAACTATATGGGGTAGAGATGCTAAGTCTTAAAACAATGGGTACCAAAAATAAACATGTCAACCTCAAAACAAACATTGATTGGAACACGTGCTCATCCCATGTGCATGAACTGCCGCCTTCACTGGTTTCTGTTACCAGAGTACTTCAGACTGGAACTCTCTAATTTCTCCCCTTTCTCATTTATTTATTTATTGTGAGATATTGGTATCGGTGCTTTAAAAATTCTGACAGAGTTCAAAAATAAATTTTCCTCAGCGTTTTTTTTTTGTTTTGTTTTGTTTTGTTTTTTTGGTTGATTTAGACTCACTAGTTATGAATCTACAGGGATTGTCCACTTCTAGGGTTAGCTTGGTATATTTTATTGTCTAAGTATTTGTTCATCTTTCTAAATTATTGAAATATGTTATTTATGACTTCTCTATAATACTGTTTACTTTTCTAAGTTCAGCAGCATTTCTGCTCTTTTTATTTCCTGTTTTAAATAACGTCAGTCTTCTCTATTTTTTTCTTGGTTTCTTAGTTCCAGTAATCTACTGTTTTTCTGTTCTTTCTTTTACTTCAGTTTAGTCTCTATTACTCTCCTCTGCCCGTTCTTGTTTAGTTTTTCTTTTACCCTCAGTGTTTTCGGGTACCCAGTTGAACTGCTGATGTGAGATTTTTCTTTTTGTTTAATTGGTGCTCTAGAATTTCCTCTGGGCTGTTTTAGATGTAGACCACATGTTCAGGGATTCTGGCCTTTCATTTTCAATCATCTCAAAGTATTTTTTTATCCTCGTGATTTACCTAATGCATTAGTTATTATGTATTCATGAATTTCCTACTTCTTTCTGTTGTTGATTTCAATTTCATTTCATTGTGGCTGGAGGACATTTTTGAGGCTTGTGGCTTAGCGTGTGATCTGTCCTAGATGATGTACCGAGAGCACTTGAAAAGCATGCACAGTCTGTAATTGTTGGGAGAGTGTGAGTTCTAGTGTGTTCATAGCATCCTTGAAAGTTCATGTCACCTTCTGTCTTCTACAAGTTTTGTAGCTATTATTTAAGGGATACCTTTGAAGCCTCCAATGAGGATTATTTCTTTCAGCCTTCATCCTGAAAAAATATACCTCACATGATTAGTTTTCAGTTATCAGATGCATATCAGTTGATAATTGTTATGTCTTTTCAAGACTTATCACTTACACTACAAATTCTCTCTCTCTCTCTCTCTCTCTCTCTCTCTCTCTCTCTCTCTGATAGTGGTTTTGTTTGTAAGTTTGCGTCTCATGTTAGTGTAACCTCTTCTGCTTTGTTCGGATTTTCCTATCATTTTAGTATATTCGTAACCTTGCATCTAACATGTGTCTCTTTGGTATAGCACACAGTCAGGATTAGTATATTCCTAACCTTTCATCTAACATGTGTCTCTTTGGTGTAGCACACAGTCAGGATTTGGTTTTGCAGTTTGTTGCCTTGAGTGTTTAATTTACACACATCAGTGACTTCAGTGACAGTGTGATTGTGTTTGCAATTCTGCTACTTGTGTTCTTCAGGTCACGTGTCCTAGCTCTGCATTCCTCACTTACTCCTTTCTTATGTGCAAAGCGAGTATTTCCTAATACAACATTTTGATTCCCTTATTTTTAAATTATATTTTGTTAGAGATTTTCTTATTTTGTGTGTGTGTATCTGTACCTGCGTGTGAATTGAATAGAATCTGCTTCAGATTTACTTTATTCAAACAAGATATAGAAATGCTAAGTTTATATATTTGTCTTTCTCTTTTTGCATTCTTCTTCTATACATTTCATCTATATATTATAACCCCAACTTACACTGTTATTGTTAGAACTAAGGTCTTTTAGGTAACCAGGCCCTAAGCATGGTAGGAACATGTCCAACCCCTCAGCTGCTAGGGTTTGGTGGCAGCCTGACTATGGTCACAATTCTATCTTACAGGACACACATTAATCAAACCCCATTTCTTTACCCAGAGGAAGACCCAATCCTGTCATCTAAGCTCAGTCATGGGACACAGGTCACACATGAACTAAGCCTGCTTCCTTGGGGTATGAGTCCTCACGTTCCCCAGGAAAGCTTAGAAATGCACCCTGTTTAACTAAAAGGGGAATCTGTCCTTGAATCTCCCGTGAACCACCTCTATTCTCCCTTCCTAAAGAACTTAAAAATTACAATAGTTATGACTTCATGTAAGTTTATGGGTTTTGGTGTTTGAGAGGAAATAGAAAAGCTTGTATTTGATACACCGGTCATGTTATTTAGCAGTTCTGGCTCTTTTATTTATTCGTTGAATTTCACAACCACTGGGCATCATTTTCTTAATCAAATATAGTGGTGTTCTAACTTTCTGTTGTAGTCATCAGAAAATGCATTCCATGTGTGTATTCAACAGTCCTGGACATATGGTTATCAGCATATTTTTTAATACAATTGGTTTTAAAATTACTTAGAGAAGAGGGAAAAATATGCATTTATACTGTCTTTTATATTTATTTAATTACACTTACAGACAAAGTTTTTTCTTAGGTATTTGAAATTCATCTCTGTGGTTGTCTTTTTCCATCTTTCAAATTTCTTTTATGATCCCCTATAAAGTCTTTATGCTAACAGCATGTTATCTTAGTTTGCATTTACTGTGATTTTTTTTTTTTTAATTTTGTCCTGCTTTTGAAATCTGTTTTTACTGGATTTAAAATTCCTGTTGGTCATTGTTCTCTTTTTCACAAGCTTCTTCCATTGTTTCACTATTAGCTTTAATTATAATTCCATATTTCTTGCCTCTCTGTGTGTACATGGCCTTGTTTGTGTGGATGTCAAGGGACAGTTACTGGTAAATGGGTCTTCTCCTTACCCTGTATGGGTCTGTGGGGTGGAATTCAGGTTGTCAGGATTAGTGGCAAGTACCTTTACATACTGAGACAAATCGCCAACACTCCTAATAAAAAAATAATATATTTTTTAGGATCCCTAAATAAGTGCTAAGTTATGACTTTTTAAATATTTTCTTCCTTATCCCTTCTGATAGACTACTTTGTATATGCTGATAAGCCCACATTTCCCAACAGCTCTGTTTATTTTTGTATGTTTATATTTCTGTTCTTGAAGTTGTACAATCTGTATTTACTAAAGTCTTCCAAGTTTGCTGACTTTTTCTTTAGCAAGTTCAAACACAAGCTGTGTGCCTCTCATGCATTTAACCGATTAGTTATTGGAGTTTTAAATTTTAGTCATTGGAACTTTGAATTTCAGAATTTCCTTTTGCTTCCTTTTATGGTTTCTGCCTCTATATTGATGTTGTCTAGGTGATAAGATATTGTCTTCCCCTTTTATTTCCTTATTTTGCTTTTCTTTGGGTCTTTGTGTGCATTTATAATGTCTACTTTGAAGCTTTCGTTGGTAGGATCTGTTGTGGAGCTGCTGTTCAGGGCAGCTTTCATGATCGTTATGTTTCCTTGAATGAGGTTCAAAAGTTCTCTAAAAAATATGACTCTTTGTTGTTGCAGAGTCAGCATCTCAGATGATATATTGCAAAAGCCCTGTGAGTGGCCTCCTAATCTCCTAAGGGGTTGTCACCTGCTTGCTTATTTACAATGTGAGACAGGTTAGATTATTCTGGTCTCTTTCCCTTACAATGAGAAGCTACTGATATCTCTAAACTGCAGCCCTGGATAATGCCATGGTGCTTTCAGAATTGTGTCTCACTATCTCTCTGACCGCAGCCAGGTCCGCTAATTCCTGGCTGATTACTTTGTTGTTTTTAATAATGCCATGAAGCACACATTTGTCTCTGGAGGGATCTAAATCCAGGCTCCTTTGCAGGGATAGTGTTTGACGACCATGTCGGTTTGTTTTACCCCTAGGCGAACAGCTATCCTTAGCTTTCCTGGTCCCTTATTCTAAGTGATAAACTGGCTGGCCTACAGATGAGTCTGATCAGTAATAAGGTTATAGAGTTGTGTGACTGTGATAGGCAGCCTATTTTGGTTGAATGGGGCTTGTTCCGGTAACTCAATAGAGAAATCTACAAGGGACTGAAAAGTGAGCCACGTTCCCAGAATCAGGTGCCTGAAATCACAGAGCCCCAACTCCATAATTATGTGACTATAAGTTACACAGACAATGTCCCAAGCTTCTGGCATTCTGGCTAGACTCCATCCCCACAGTTACCTGACTATAGCCAGGTATGCTCCTCCCCACAGTTACCTGATAGCCCAGCCCACTATAAGAGGGGCTGCTTGGCCCTTCTTCGTTCTCTTTAAGCCCTCATCTTTCTTACTCTCTAGCCCTCCTTCTCTCTCTCTTCCATCCCTCTCTCAACGTGGCCATGGCCGGTCCCTCTCTTTTTCTACCTTCTCTCCTTTCTCCCTGCCTTTCTATAATAAAGCTCTAAAACCATAGACTATCTCTTATCATCAAGGCCCGCTGTGCTTGAACGATAGGATGGCCTTTCTCCTAAGGAGCCGTGTCTGACCTCCTGCCAGAAGGCCATCCTGTGCTTTAGTCATGGACCTGACCAAAGACTCTTGCCCACGTGGGAACCATCCAGCGCCCCCTGACCCCCTGCCCTCTTCCCCCTTCGACCCCGGGGCCCAGTGCTGCCTTGGGGGCCCCCATTCTGGTCTCAGCTTTTCTGCTGTATCAGCTTGGGACGCCAGAGGCTGGGATCCTGGTTCCTAGGACTGCCCCTTGTCCACCACCTGCTGATCTGGGGTCCGGCTTCACAATGCCAGACACCAACCCCAGGCTGTGTGGAAAGCATGCAGCAGTCCTCCTGTGTCTGCCTGCCCAGAACACAGAAACTCTGGGGGGACGTGGGTTTTCTCCCACTCCCTCTTTTCCCCACACCCATGGCTCCGAAAAGGGTGTGCTTAACTTCTGTTTACTAAGATCTTAGAGCTCACAAGTGTATAGCCTGCCTCTCCCTCTGGATTCTGGGTTGAATATCTTAGTGTATTTTCCTCTGAATGATGCTCTTGTTTTGATTTCTTTGAATTAGGTAGTGATTGGTAGCATCTGGTTTCTTTGCTTGGCTTCTGTAGTCTAGAATCCGACTTTTGAATGGTCATGGATGGGGTAATCAGTGCCCTTAATATTCCTTGCTAGGCATATGGTCAGAACATATGTCTCATAAGTAGGGGCTGAGAGGAAGGGAGTCTCCAAGCCTTTGGAGGCACACATTAAGAATCTGGATGTACCACCTGTAGTAGTGTGAGAGGTGTGGACATTCTGTTCTGCTTTTACTAGCAGGTGGAATAAAACTAGCCCACATTCTTGCCTGCAATTGTTTGGAGTGGGTAGAAATGAGTATGCATGTATTAAACACATTAATGATTTCTCATCCAGCCTCACACATTCCTCACTTGGGGCACCAAATTCAATCAATTTAAATGCATTAGCAATAACTCTGAGTCACCGATACTACACCGGTGATTAAGGAGAAATCAAATTCAACCAAAAGTGAGCCCAGCTCTAAATTATTTACTTCAGGCTCCTCTTATGTCTTCAGGTGTCTTATGTCCTCTATCTACATGATATATGAGTCTGAATCTATGCCTGCCTTAATGTTGTCTTGTAAGTCTATATCTGTGTCTGTCCCTGAATGTCTCTATATGACTGTGTGTGTCTGTCTCTGTGTAACTGTGTGTGCTTGTCTCTGTGTGACTGTGTGTCTGTCTCTGTGTGACTGCCTGGATGTCTCTGTGTCTGTGTGTGTCTGTCTCTGTGTGACAGTGTGCCTGTCTTTGTGTGACTGTGTGTGCTTGTCTCTGTGTGATTGTATCTGTCTCTGTCTGTGTGACTGTGTGTGCTTATCTCTGTGTGACTGTGTGTCTGTCTCTGTGTGAATGTGTGTACTTGCCTGTGTGACTGTGTGTATCTATATGGTAGTTTGTGTTTTTCCCTAACAATAGGTTTTGTCTGTGTTTCTTCCTTCCTTCCTTCCTTCCTTCCTTCCTTCCTTCCTT
>NC_034604.1:53715317-53716813 GCF_900095145.1 Mus pahari | reverse complement strand
TTCCTTCCTTCCTTCCTTCCTTCCTTCCTTCCTTCCTTCCTTCCTTCTTTCCTTCCTTCCTTCCTTCCTACCTTTCTTTCTTTCTTTTCTTTCTTTCGTTCTTTCAAGAGTTTTCAGTGCCTTTCTTTTTAATCATCTCCAGTGCTATCATTGCCTCCTCAGAAAGCATAAGTTTCCAGTAGCATAATTTAAACATAGTCTCTTACTGAACATTGTGGCATCTCTATGCGTCTGTACTAATTTTAGAAAAGTCAAATGTCTTGGTATCTGCAATAGGGTCTGGGTTTGCTATATGGGATGGAGCTCCAGGTGGGGCAATTTCTGAATGGCCTTTCCTTCAGTCTCTGCTCCACACTCTGTTTCTGTATTTCCTCTCATGAGTATTTTGTTTCCCCTTCTAAGAAGGACTAAAGCATCTACACTTTGGTCTTCTTTCTTCTTGAGCTTCTCATGGTCTGTGAATTGTATCTTGGGTATTCCAAACTTTTAGGCTAACATCCACTTATCAACGAGTGCATACCATGTGTGTTCTTTTGTGACTGAGTTACCCCACACAGGATGATACTATCTAGTCCCATCCATTTGCCTAAGAGTTTCATGAAGTCATTGTTTTTAATAGCTGAGTAGTACTCCACTGTGTAAATGTACCACATCTTCTCTATCCATTCCTGGTTCTTGAACATCATAGAAAGTATCACATAAAGAAAGAATGAATCATATTTTTCAGAAATCTTCAGCAGAGTTTTGCAAGGTATTAGGTCACTGACTTCAAACTGACCCACATAGTTAACAGTATTGCAAACATCACTATTTATTAAGCAATATGCAAATGCTGTGATCAACATTTATGGTGTATATTCATGTTATATGATTTCTTTCAAGCTTTACTGTTGCTCTTTTCAGTAAATGGTAGGCATGCATTATTTTTGGTCAGGGTTGTGGTAGAGCACATAATTAAGATTATAGCCGGGCATTAGCTTAGGTTGTAAAAGTTGATTGCATGGGAAATTCAAGGCAAGCAAGGTTGATTGCTACATTGCTCTCTTCAGGGCAGATTAAAAAAAACAGGCTGGGTATAGAATAGAATAGCAGTCTTAAGTCTTAAGTAACCTTGAGGTATATTATTAACTTTGGCTTTGAGGTACAGCAAAACTTCCAGTCCCTTAGAATGTAAGAGATGTTTTCTTTTTTTTAATTAGATATTTTCTTTATTTACATTTCAAATGCTATCCTGGAAGTTCCCTATACCCTCCCCCTGCCCCTGCTCCCCTACCCACCCACTCCCACTTCTTGACCCTGGCATTCCCCTGTGCTGGGTCATATTTGCAAGACCAAGGGGCCTCTCTTCCCAATGATGGCCAATTAGGCCATCTTCTGCTACATATGTAGCTAGAGACAGGAGCTCAGGGGGTACTGGTTAGTTCATATTGTTGTTGCACCTACAGGGTTGCAGCCCCCTTCAGCTCCTTGGGTACTTTCTCTAGCTCCTCCATTGG
>NC_034604.1:53708631-53715306 GCF_900095145.1 Mus pahari | reverse complement strand
GTGATCTCTGGAGTTAGTTGTTATAGTTGTCTCTGGTTGGAGCTTGTTCCTCCTGTGATTCTGTTAGCCTCTGTCAGCAGTCCTGGGAGTCCAGAATATGACTCTCTCACCTGCTCTGGCCTATAGAGCCCTCACAGGTGGCCACCTTTCCTCTGGTGAAGAAGGTCCCCAAATNTCTGGAGCCTGAAACAGGGTCTGTCCCGGAAGCTATGTTGCTTCTGTCTGTCCCCAAACTGTGTAGCTTCTGCGGTCCATACTCTCACCAGTGCAGACTGGAGCCTAGGCGAACCAGAGAAAAAAGATGGCTCTCCAACCAGCTCAGTCAGTGACAGCTCTCCTGGGCATACACCTCTCCTCTGGCGGGGAAGCTGCTTGTATGTCTAGAGACAGAAACGGGATCTTTCCCAGAAGTTGTGTTGCTTCTGCAGGCTGCCCTCTCTGGGTAACTCACCAGAGCAAAGATGGCAAAGATGACCCTCTTACCAGCTCAGGCCGTGAGAACCCTCCTGGGTGGACACCTCTACTCTGGTGGGAAAGGTGCCAGATGTCTAGAGCCAGAAATGGAGTCTATCCCAGCAGCTGTGTTGCTTCTGCAGGCTGCCCTTTCCCTGCCGATGCACCTGAGCAAATATAGCTCTCTTACCAGCTCAGGCCTTGAGAACCCTCCTGGGCAGGTACCTCTCCTCAGGCTGGAAAGGTGCTGGATGACTGGAGCCAGAAACAGGATCTTTCCCAGAAGCTGTGTCACTTCTGCAGGCCGCAGCAATGCACCGGAGCAAAGATGGCAAAGATCACTCTCTTTCCAGCTCAGTCACTGAGAACCCTCCTGGCAGACACCTCTCCTCTGGTGGGAAAGGTGGCTGATCAGATATTTTCACAATATTATATAACCACCTAAGTGGGTTACAGATTATTACTGCTCTTAAAAGGTTTTAGTAAATTTTGAATTTTGTAAGTTTTTTTTAAAACTTGCTATATATCTTTAGGACCATTTTTAGACTTTAAATTTTTATTAAACTTTCCACAAATTGTTCTGATGAAGGTGTTTGTAACAGTCTTACATAGTACAGTATGTGTAGAGCATTTGTGTGTTCACCAAGCAGACTAAGAAATAAATTCACAGGCACACATAGCCTCAGTATTCTCCTTAATCACATTTCATTTCCTCCTTTCCCTTTGATTCGAGGCTTACATTTTATTATATATAAAAATAATGTGTTCAAGACATTGAAACAAAAGATTTCTTAAACACAGTATATACTGATAGCAGATGACTCCACAAGCGAGATATGATTCTTACTTCAACGTTCAAGGTAGCAGGGCGTGTGCTGACTCATTGCTTTAGACACCCAGCCTTTAACTTCATCATTTACACTATGAACCTATCTACACAGTGTAATATTAAAGTATCTGGAATGGTTAACTCCTGCTATCACTAGTAAGTCATAACACCTTGATGATGAAGTATTATGAAGATCCTTAGTGTCTCAGAGTTTTGCTTGATAAGATGCCAGTATTATGAGGTTTTGCACAGGGTTAATATGCATCTCTCTCCATTCCTACCCAGCAATTTCTACTGTTCACAAACACATGGGGACTGAAGATAGTAAGCTTTTCTTAAAAAACTGTATTTATCCAGGAAGGGGAGGTATTTAGGGACGATAGATGTTTTTCTAGCTGGTGAAAGAAGCAACCCAGACTAGATGCACATCCAGAGTCAGGAGATGCTGAAGGGCTTCATGTAGAAACCAGAGAAAAGCCAAGGTTTAGAATCTCTCTATGACAGATAATCATACTGTTTAAATGACATAGAAGAAAGGAGGTTTGAACTGTGAAGTGTCTAAGAAAATTGAATGCTAGCAGGTGATCACTTTCCTGGAAGGGATATGAAGTGCCTTCAAACAGCTCCCCATAACCCATGCCCATATTTCTTGTCCACCCCACTATTGAAAAGACACAAGAAGTGCTACACTTGAACTGGTTTCCAAGATTTTTTTTTCTTATGCTTATAAGATTTCAATTTCTCCTAGAAATATTTTTTGCTAAATATATAATGGTACTTTAAAGTGGTAACTTTCTGCTGAATTGGGTTTTCCCCAAAAGCTCTTTTATCACTTGATTCTTTTTTGATACTACTCTAATCTCTTTAGTTATTGGTGTGTGTGTGTGTGTGTGTGTGTGTGTGTGTGTGTGTATCTGTGAGTTTGTGCATGGCACATGTGTACAGGGCCTGGGGAGGCCAGAAGAAGGAATCAGATTCCCTTGATCTGGAGTTAGAGGTGTTTGTGATCTGCCTGATGATGTGGAGGTAGGAACTGAACTCAGGTCCTCTGTAAGAGCAGTGAGGGTTCTAAACCACGAAGCCACCTCTCCAGCTTCTTCTATTCTAGATTTTATAGTTATTTTTCTAGTGGCTGTATCTTGCCTTTCACACTCGCCTAACGGGTTCTGAACTAAAATCATTGTTATCAGAGAAAAGAAAACATAAACATTTTTATATCGGTTTCTAACTAACACATATCACATTTCCGAGATGGATGATGCAGAGCTTATTCATAAATATGAAGGGTATCGATAAAATTCTTAGTGCTGATAGAGGAAAAAAACAAAACAAAACATGGGTTTATGACATATCCTTTACGTTTAATTTCTGGTTTTTCACTCCAAATCCATTGGGAGAGTTGCCATCTCATGTAGCTTACTTTTTAAGAATTCAAGTTTTATATGTAAAATGAGAGCAAAATTTGATTAAGGAATAAAGGGGTCCAAGGGAGACAAAATAGATTTGTTTATTTTGTCTTTATAGAGCCAGTGTGCTTCTGAAGAGGAAAGGTTAAGCAAGTCATAACTGGTAATAATGGTATGCTGAGACAGACAGAGCAAATGTGTTTTATTTCAGGAATTTACTTTATAATAATGCTATGGAGATAAAAGAATCTCTCCCATCTGTTGAGCTGGCGCTCAAGAGGGGCTAGCGAGGCATATATAGCTAATGTGTGGATGCTTCCTCCTCTCCTGTTCTATTTCTTTCTTTCCAGGAAGTAACAAATGGCAAAATCTTCCAAAATCTACAGTGTGGTGCAATCCTCGGCAGCTGCTCAGAAGATCTTTGAGAGGAAGAGAGCTGATGCTTGAGAAAGATGCTGTTAGCACCAGACACGCAACTGAAGTAGCCATTCTGTTGAAGGTGAAGGAACTCGGCTGTTGGGGAGTGAAGCACCTCTCTGAAGGTGTATTGTTGGAGATTCAGTCACATGTGTGAAAATGTCTGAAGTGTCTGAAGGCACTCAGGAGGCATGTTTCACATGCTGTCATTGTTAAAACCTTGAAATAGGTTGCTGGCACACATAACCCTCTCTTTGGAATAGTGCCAACCCAAGTGATCTTGCATTATGGCCTTTTTCTCCAGAAGGGGGAAAAAATACGTCATCTTCTATGCAGCAATGTCTAATTGTATTCCATATCCTTTGTCGGATATTAAGACAAACAAAATCCTTTGCCATATTTCTTTGCTTGCTTCTTAGTTTCTGCCCCATTGGCAGAGTCAGAAGTCCACCTTTGTATTTATTAGTCTATGAAACAAATAGGTCAGTTATCTGGACTAAATTCAATGCAATTTGTGGCAAAGTTCTTTGCTATGCTGGCTGTAAGACCACAGATTTCCTTGAGCTCTTTAAGCTAGTTAGTACTAGCAACAGGGCAACAGGACTGTGGTATTTTGAGATTTTTGAGAAAGTAACATGTCATTAAATGGGAAGGAGATAAAATTGTACATGAATATATAAGTATTCTTGAGGTATAATTGGAAAATAGGCAATAGAAGTGGTATATATTCGAAATTCAGTCATACTACCTATTTAGAAATTATAATACCAAAAGCAAGATAGTAATTTCAACCAAGTGGTGTTTTTCTTTACCCAATAAAGCTGTGAAATAGGACTGATAAATCAATTTGCAGAACATCAAAGCTCATTTTTCTTTTCCAAATGCCAACTGGATAAGTGAAGCCATGGAATTACACTGAACTCTGTGTCTACAATATGCTTTTGTGTGTGTGAATGCACATGGTAATGCTGAATTTTTAGATCAATTGTAGACAGGGATGAACGTCAGTAAATAACAATACAGTCAGATGATTATAATGCTACAAATTACATAAATGAGGTGTCCCTCCCATAGGATTTCTGGGAAGTTTCCAAATATTGGTGTCCATTCTATAAATAGTCTAATAGCTGAAGGGGCACAGTTATCTTTTTCGAGTTATAAAAGTGCTTGCAAGTGACAGTTCCACAACTGGTATTTACATTATCTTATACATGTCTATTAAGTTAAACCCATGATATTTTGAATTTAGTGATGTTTGTCCCAGATGTTGCTTTTTTCCTTCCATCAGAATGGCCTTTAGGACGCACATCAAGGAACAGATGAATGTGTTCTTTTCTCAGAATGAATCAAAACCACAAATTGGATGTTGGAACTCAAGAAAGGCAGGGTTTGATGCAGCTCTCCCTGCACACCGTCAAGGCGTGTGATGCTGAGGGTGAGCTAAGATGCTCAGAGATGAGAGATACTATTACTTTACATTGATTACAATGCCTAGGTGGCAAGTACAGTCATTTTTCACATTCCTGGAGCTTGTGGAGTCAAGGAAAGAGGATGCTAAGAACCTCCGGTAGATGCTGACTGTGGGCTGGCATGTAGAACAGCTCAGAGATTTCTTCCTCATTACAGATGACATCATGGGTTCTTCCCTGGCTCTCCAGGGTTATATCAATTGGTATTAATAACCAGGCCTAGTTTTGAATGACATCAATGATGCTCTGCTTCTGGAAGCCCGTATCTATGTTCTGCCAAAGTTCTACTGCTGGAACCAACCCTACTACCCGAACAAGCTCAAGATATTTCAGCAGAGTTCCTATTATGCTGATGCTAGACAGACTCTGGACCTCATCAGAACACCCAAGAACCATGTAGATTTTATAAAAAGAGGCACAAATCTGTTGAGCAATATAGCTTCCTATTCCTCCTATTTTTCCATGATGGCTGGTATGTACATAACAGGCACTGATTGGAAAGAACATGCCAATGTATTGAAGCTCCTGCAGGAGATGGGCAAATTCTTTCTTATCCATCATGACTATATTGACTTCTTTGGGGACCTCAGTGTGACTGGAAAGGTTGGTACTGACATCTAGGATGTCAAATGCAGCTGGCTGGTGGCTCAATCTCTGCTACAAACCATTCTGCAATAGTGCCAGATCTTAGGGGAGGATTGGGGGCAGAAGGATGCAGAGAAAGTGGCACAGGTGAAATACTGTGCAAGAAAGACAGGCATGACTGTTTAAAGCCTCATAGAGCAATGTGCTCCACCACTGTCCCTTACCATCTTCTCGGGCCTAGCAAGAATGATCTACAAGCAGAGATCTAGTGTTTGTAAGGCTTTGAGGGAGAGCTCTTAATAAATTATCAATAACTTTTTTTTTAAAGATGCACTTTAGTGTGCTTCTAGCTTGAGTAAACTTTATGGGTTTCTTCTGGTTCTGAGATTTCTTCCTTTTCCTACCACGTTCACTTTAGCAAATTTATAGATTCTCCCTAAACCTTCTTTGCAATGCAGATTTTTTAAAAAGCTTCTTGCCGTTTTCACAGTCCAGGAATATCTTTTTTTTGCAGGAAGCTGGAAGCCATTCTCTTGGTATGTAATCACTAGGAAAGGTTAGACTTCCTTGGCCACCTTGCTCTAAGTGTAAAAACCACCTCTGTCTTCAATCGTCAGGACAATGAGCACAGTCTGTTGTGGTCTTAGTGGTCTTCACATGTGAATTTTTTTAATAGTAGATATGTATTTGGTTATTCATAAATAACCAACTCGATCAACACACTATGCATTTTAGGTGGATGGGATATTCTCTCTGAATCAATAGTGACTATTGATCATAAATTGACTTATTTCCATTCAAATGTTTCTTACATTATTATTATTATTTGCTGGTTGTTTTGTTGTTTTGTTTTGTGTTTCATTCAAAGTCAAGATTGACAAGGTAAAGTTTTTCTCTTTTTCAGAATACAGTTTTATGTTACATTCTACTTTGTACCAAAGCTCTTTGGGCTCCAGAGTCATCCGAATGAATGGTTGTCCTATCCCTACCATGTAGCACATCACGAAGCCGAATCTGATCCTCTCAGGGGTTTGCTATACACTTGAAGTCGTTAAATTCTTATATATATATATATATATATATATATATATATATATATATATATATATTAGTTACTTTCCTTTGGCAATGACCAAATGTGTGACACAAAGTCATTTAAAGGAGGAAATACTTTGGCTCATAGTTTAAAGACAGTAATAATGGTGAGGAAGGTGTGGTGGCAGTGGTGGTTGACTGCTATGGCAGTAGTGGTTGACTGCTGTGGCAATAGTGGCTGACTGCTATGGCAGTAGTGGCTGACTGCTGTGGCTGTAGTGGCTGACTGCCGTGGCTGTAGTGGCTGACTGTTGTGGCAGTGGCAGTAGTGGCTGACTGCTGTGACAGTGGCAGTAGTGGCTGACTGCTGTGGCTGTAGTGGCTGTCTGCCGTGGCTGTAGTGGCTGACTGCTGTGGCAGTGGCAGTAGTGGTTGACTGCTGTGGCAATAGTGGCTGACTGCTGTGGCAGTAGTGGCTGAC
>NC_034604.1:53700997-53708476 GCF_900095145.1 Mus pahari | reverse complement strand
GCTGACTGCTGTGGCAGTAGTGGCTGACTGCTGTGGCAGTAGTGGCTGACTGCTGTGGCAGTAGTGGCTGACTGCTGTGGCAGTAGTGGTTGACTGCTGTGGCAGTAGTGGCTGAATGCTGTGGCAGTAGTGGTTGACTGCTGTGGCAGTAGTGGCTGACTGCTGTGGCAGCAGCAGCATGGGTTACTTGCTCACGTGTGGATGGAGCAGAAAGGAAAAGTAGTGAGTGCTGGGGCTTAGCTGACCCTCACCTTATCTCTCGCCCTCCCTCTATTCACAGAAGCCCAGCCCACAGACTGGTGTTCTGCACATTCAAAGCAACTCTCCCCTTCAGGTCAATCTTCACCAGAAACATCCTTAAAGATACATCCAAAGGTATGCCTCATTTGTATTCTAAGCATTTTTAATCCAACCAAGTTGATGAGTCAAATTTTACTTGGCATGCCATGCTTCTGAAGTCAGAACACTGAATTCGGAAGTAGCATTGAATAGCTGGTAGCTGGTCTCTAGAAGGTCTGCGCTGTCCAAACCTCCTTCAATGTGTTTCTTCCACGGAGAGACCCTGGTGGTACGAGGGCTCACTATCCAATTCAAGGTAATGTGCTAACCAATTACAGTCGAAAGGCTTCCACTGTATAAGTTGTTGCTCACATGCAATAAAACAGGCTTTTCCCTGAAACTGTCTCTGGAGTGGTTTGATTCTGTACCCTTTACTGACCTGTGGGCATTGCTGGGGGATCCCTGTTGACTACTGACACCAACTCAGGTGCATGAATCTCTTGAGGCTTGGCCTAACCCCTTGAAGCACAGAAAGAACCAGCCTGCCACAGCCCCAACCTCCTTTGTCCTGCTCCCCCACTGCTCCCTCTTCAGACTCCTCTAACTAAAAGCTATTCGCTAAGGTTGTAAAGGGAGTTTCCAGCCCCAAGGAAAGAGAGTGTCCAGGCCTTGTCCAGTAAAGGGCAAGTTGGGGGAATCCCACCAATCCCCAAGCTTGCCCCAAGATCAGACCATGTAATTCCTCCAATCACACGACACCCTGGAAAGCTCCACCCCCTCCCATAATAACCCTATATAAACCCCATATTCTACCCAGTTCTCTGCTGCTTTTCACAGAGCAGAGGCAGCCATTCTCCTCCTTTTAAGTAAATCTCTTGTGTGCGATGTGACTTTGTTGTATTCTTTGGCTCTGGCCTGCCAGGGTACCTTTTCCTTCAGGGCTGTAACACTTATAATGCCCTGGTAAGGAGGCAAGCTTGATGACTTTGGACTTGCCTTTGGGCATTTTAGTTGTGTTTTTAGATGTTCCACATGGTGAAGGCGTGGTATTTAATCATTTTCTTTACATTTCTTTTCTGACATGAGGATAATTAAAGGGGAATTTTAAACATTATCCCTAGAAGGATATGGATTTATTTCTTTGTTTTATTTCCTTTTGTTGGAGGTCCAGTAGGGGAAAGTCATTTCCTTCTGGTCAAAATGAATGAATGAATGAATGAATGAATGAATGAACGAATGAATAGAATCTACCTCTGGTATAGGTTTTTATTAAGCTTCACGAAGAGGGCTGGGGAAGAGATTAACCTTAAACCATGGTTAAAAAAAAAAAAAAAAAAAAAGATGGGAGGAATAATTATCCTTTTAATGAGATAGTGTACTTTTTCTTCTCCAAATCCCCCTGCTCTCTGTGCAGTTGCTACAGAATCGCCATGAGCTTCTTCAAGTTTGCCTGAAAAACAAAACTTGACTGGACTCAGAAAGGCAAAAACTTTTCCTTCCCTCTTCTCTTTCATGCAAAGGCAGGCCAGAGCCTAAGTCTGCTTCCTCTGCCATGTTCAGCTTTCTCAGTCTTTCTTGAAGCTCTCTCCTCCCTACCATGTAACTGCTTAACAAATTGAAGCATGTTTTCCTCCCTTTCATATCTCCATCTTCCTCCTAGGGCAGCTGCTGAAAGGTATAGCTTGCTGCTCTGGAGTTTTTCTCTTAAACTCTAATAAAATGTGCTGATCTTCTATTTTCTAAGTCTGTTATAAAATTCTTTTATTAATGAGACTAAGAACTCTAAAAAGAGACCCCATGTTTCCTGGTAAGGTGGCAATTATGGTGGGATTCCCTCCGGTTTCTGGCGCCACTTGCAGTTAGCTTTTACCAGGCTTTCAATGTGCTCTATAGAAAAACTTCTTCTCAGTTCTTCCCACACTTCCAAGTGCATCTGATTTACTTATGGCCCCAGTAAAAATGCTCTCTTTATTTCAGAAGGTCTGGGACATTCTGGCAAGCTCTCTTCATCTATGTGTGAAGCTAAATTTAAGTGTCCTAAATTTAAACTCAATATAGCTATTTCTAATGGGCATGACAGCAAATCAAACTAAAAGTCTAGGCTTTCTTATGCATGTTCTACCTCTTTCCTGTAGTTCTGCATATGACATCATGTGTGTTGTATCTCATTAACATCTCAAATTTCCACACAGGGGACACGTTTCTACAGGGGGATTAATATTCCTATTATAATGAGCCACAGGCTAGCAGCAGATAGTTGGAGCTTCTTTGCATCTGTGTCAGCGGTTGAGTTGGCTTTAGTTAGCCTTGGTGGGATGGGGAGATGCCCTAGCCTCCCCAGCTTCTTTTTTACCACAAGAATCACGTGCTTTGTGTGAAGTGATTTTGGGACCTCACTGTACTCTACTCACGTGCTTCACAAGCTAAGTGGCATAGAGCATCCTCAATTAAACAGACTTGGTTTACCTCTGACTCTGCTGTAAAGTTTCTTATTGGCCTGATCTGCTTGTTTTTAATGCCTTTTCTTTTGGATTGAGTTGAGAATTGGTCTGTATCTACCTTAGAACACTCTCTGTGACAGTCATGCACAATGCCATCTTAACCTTTGGGTATCTCTCTTCATCTGATTAATGACTTCCTTGAAGCTATTTTTTTTTTTTTTTAAAGACAACTTAACAGATGTCTCTAGAAGGTGCCTAATATGTATTACTTGAGTAAAAAGTATAGGAAATTTTAAGTTAAGAAATCTGTTTCATTTTGTCTACGGCTATATAATATTTTCAAATTTACTAGGTCATACAATCCTCAGTTTTGAAATGGATGCTTTATCACATTTCCTGTGATTCTAAGGTTTCATACAGACAAGGAGATTTATTCTCAATTTGCATAATTGACAAGCACTGCATTACATATTTATTCCACTCAAAACTTCTCTTTGAGATATTGTAAGCTGCAGTTTATAGGTAGGAATTCAGGAGAGACGTGGGAGCTCATCTGGGAACGATTAGCTGGTTCGGCTCAGAGCCTAAGGCAAATTTGGGAGCTTGGGCTAAAAGGTTCTAAATCTGGTGTGCCCTACTGCCTTCCAGGTGCCCAGCACTCTCCTCTCCTCAGCACAGGGATTAAGTCTCCCAACGATGCCATCACCTTTTAAAGGGAAAGATGCTTATTTGAGGAATGTTAGGCAGGAGGTATGGGCCGCAAGGAGACTCGAGCAAGAGTGTACTTTACCAGTAAATTGGATGTCCAGAAGGGTGTGTCCATCACCTAATAAATGTGGCTCAATCCCATCACTCTGTGCAAGAGCATTTAATGAGTTTCCCAGGTGTTTTTCAGTCCCATATGGCTTTTCCTCCAGGGCAGCTTTGGAAAGCTGGTGAGTGGAGCTGACGTGGCACAGGGGGTGCTGACTGGCACAACCTTACAGGAAAGGCTGAGGAGCCCTGCTCTTAGCTAGGGAGTCTTAGATTCTAAGCTAAATGAACATAATAAGGACACTGAAGACCTGGAACACCACTCTCTCTTATCACGTCGTCCTCGTGTTTATAGTCCTTGGCAACAACAGAAAGGGAAAAAAAAATCCTGAAATCGAATTAAAGCAATCTGCATGATAAAAGAATTAGCAAGAGGCGGTGGGGGCGGGAGCTTGATAATGGTTTTCATTGTGCATAATGCTGCAGAGAGCTTTGTCTTCACCTTGACGCTTCAGAGAAAATTGGACTCTTTTTGGCAGCATTAGCTCCTTTTGCTGCAGAGTTACTGAAATACACACCAAACCTTTAGGGTTATTTCTTGTTTTTCTTTTCCAGGTGCCTGGGGTTTTGTGTCCCATAAAGAGAAACCTAGAGCCTCTGGGTGCTATTTATTGCTTATATGAATGTCTTTTTTTTCTTTTTTCTTTTTTTGCCATGTTTAAAAATGATTAGGTTGTATGGGGCTTGGTGGAATGTAGAAGAGTGTCGGTCGAAAACTCACGTTCTTCCATCCGTGTGTAACCTGGGGCCATTCCTTACATTTCGTTTTCTCTCTGTGATGATGGATGATGGTGCCCGTCTCATTGGGTGGTGGCAAGAATCTCAAGGAATGTATATAAGGTCTGCAGCCACTTTAGGCAATTCATGATTGATAGCTAGTTTCTTACAAGTCTTGTGAAATCTGCTCTGTTCTCCTGGAATTTAATTTTAAGTCTGAGCTGACAGTTCAGACATTGTTCCTGGAGTTTTCAAGGCATGAGCCAGGGCCACTCATTCTCAATATACTAGTAAGGAGATGTAGTAGAGAAAATCAGAGAAGTGATGTTTGTTCAATAATCACATTGGATGAAGGAAGAAATTAAGAGGTTACCCCACCCACCCACATAGTTCATCTTCAAGATATGAGGTTTAAGCTTCGGCAGAGGACAAAGGTCTGCATAGCTAAGTAGTTCTAGACAATGCAGTGTTTCCTCCATCAGTGATCCATCATTGCCTTCACACTTGTGCTCCCTGCAAGGTAGTCTGGGAAATTGTCAGCACTGTATGGAATCTCTCCCTGGAAGATGAGTTCTTCCTCTGGCTAGGTCCAATGTGTCAACCTTTTTCTTCCTCCAGCATGAGATTCTGAGGAAATTTCAATTCGCTGGGGCCACTGTTTGCATAATCTGATAGCTAAAGAGAAGCATCTATTCCAAAATACAACTTTCACCTCACAGGGGTGATTGGTAGTTTATTCTGGAGCCAAATATGAGTGACCGTGATCCCGGACCAATTCAGATTATGCCACATTCTATTTTCCAATGTGGTAACAGTTCCATGAAGTTTTATAGTAACAGCAGAAAGAAACTCATAAATCTTTTCGAATGCATTGATGGAAACATCAGGTAGGCAAGTCTCAGAAAAGCTGGGACCCACCAGACAGGCCTTACATAATATCTGATGATATTCATAGCCTTTGGGTTGGTAGAACTAGGGGTCAATTTGTACATTCCAAGGGATTTACCTAATGGAACAAAGTCTAACAAAGATGTTAGACTCCATACAGAGAGAGGAGGGCAATGAATGACTTTTAAGTGGGTTAGAGATGGCCCACGGTACTCTGCCTTTGAACTTGCAGCATTGCATCATTTGATCATCACTGAAGTTCTAGTCAGTCCACCAGCCTTGCAGAAGGTTCAGTATAATCTATGGATCTTTAAAGGAGCTTTGATTCACAGAGAGGCCTAAATTTCCCTCTTTAGGGTTTATTCAGTTCTACCAGGATGATCACATATCAGACACGAGCAGTGTCTTCAGTTGCTGTTTATGTCATCTAGAGAGCAGAGTGCTGAGAACCCAGTACCTTATAGACAAGTAGGCAATGGACAAGACTGGCCAGAGAACTGGGTTTTCCGAGTTGAGCTGGAACTGAGTAACAGTCAGTTTTTGACCTCCTATCTTCTCCCATCTTCTGGTAAAATTCTTGACATGCATGCAGGTGTTTTGATTGTTTCTCTTGACTCATGCCAGGCTGCTAGCCCTCATTATTCCTGTACTAATATTCCTATCTCACCAGCTCTGAACTTCACCCTAAATTAGTTTAGCTATGACTCCACAGTGAAATGGTAGTTAAATTCCTTCTATTTTTGTGCTATCTCTGATTGAGTATGCTATAATTAATAAAGTGGGATTTGACAAGTGTGAGCCTAAGTAAGATATTCAGGCAGGTTAATTATCTTTCAGGGTTTTTCAACATTTTTTTTTTCCTTTCTATTCTATCTTCTGACCTTCGCACAAGCCCCTTTATTTGAACAGATCTATTTAAAAGATTTATTCTCATTTAGCTGTAGTTCATGAAACTATCTGATAGACATTGTGCTTAAAGTGGTTCTATTATACTCTGAGGAATTTGTTTCTAATATGTCCTGTCTGTTGTCTCAGGCCGAGCCTATATCCAATTAAGGAAGACAGGGAACCTACACCCTTGATAAGCATCAGTGGAGACGAACTGTAAACTAGGATCTGATTTGGTAACTGAGACTATTCACCTAGGTGACACACGTAGGACCTAGGGAAGTACTTCTAGGTTAGTTGTCTCAGGAGGGATGCCGTTGCCTTCCTTCCCTTACCCCATCCCTTCTAAAACATCCTCTCACATGTTCTGATTCTAAGAGGTTCTGTAACCTTTGCCCCCAAGCCCCAGCACATATTAATTGATTTGCAGAACAGTAAGGGGTTGACCTGGAAAGAAGATAGAAGATGCAGATGCCCACTGTGGGAGGTCCTGCTTCCAGGTCTGCAAAGACTTTCAAGAGAAGGACTTAATGCTTTAAAGAGGAAGGTTTACTGTAGGCCACTGTGTAACTTTAAGAGACCTTCACAGTCCTTGACAAGGCTTCTCTGTTTCCTCATGACCAACTTACCAACTTTCTGCCAATTTCTGTCTTCTAGTTACTTTTTTGTTGTTGTTGTTTTTGCTTTTGATAGAAAGTTGAACTGTTCAAGCCTCAGGTTCTAATAAAAAAGTAAAGAATTATGAAGGGAAGAAAACATGGTTTCAGTCCATGTTAGGAGGTCTCCACTGCTTTTGGGTCCCAAGTCAGGCAGGTCATCTTGCTTGGGAGCCTGTGATGGAGCAAAGCAGTCTCCATTATGGCAGCCAAGAAGAGAAAGGGGTTGGGAGAGGGAGGCAGGGTTAACCAGAGACTAGGGACAAGATACTCTCATCTCACAGTCATGCCTCTATTAGGCCCCTAGTGACCTATTTCCAGACCCAAGACTCACCTAAGAGTAGTCTATTTATGAATCTAGTTACCTCTCGTTAGAACCACCAGGTAGGGATGAAGTCTTTGGCACATGAACATTGAGGGGGATCATTTGTGGTCAGACCATAATATTTGCCTTTGTTTGTTGTCATGGAAACAATTTTCTGTACCACCCTCACATTTAATGAGTTAGGTATCTATGTGTATTTAGACCTGTACATATGAACATATGGCATGTGTATGTTGGTTATAGTCATGCACATGTAGTTGTATAACAAAGACACCATTTGATGGGATTTATTATTATTTTCTAATGTTATGGCTATTACAAACAATTCATTAATTATTGCGAATCATCCCTTCCTGATACTTTATAATAATTACAACAGTATCTGTGGTCATTTACTTTAGTTCAAAGAAGAGGAAGAAGAAGAAGGAGAAGAAGGAGGAGGAGGAGAGGAGGAGGAGGAGGAGGAGGAGGA
>NC_034604.1:53666690-53700912 GCF_900095145.1 Mus pahari | reverse complement strand
GAAGAAGAAGAAGAAGAAGAAGAAGAAGAAGAAGAAGAAGAAGAAGAAGAAGAAGAAGAAGAAGAAGAAGAAGAAGAAGAAGAAGAGGGAAAAGAAGAAGAGGAAAAAGAAGAAGAGGGAAAAGAAGAAGAGAAAAAAGAAAAAAAGAACATGGCTGAGTCCTATGTTCATTTTAAGCCATTTATGAGGTGCTTTCTGCTTGCTCATCCTGTGGGGGCTGTGCATGATGACTGCACATGATGGGGACTGGGCTGCAGCAAGATCTCTGCTGCCCATTGTTTGCAATTGCTTGTCATCTTGTTTAGTTTAAACATGTCTCTCCAAATTTAGCACACTGCACCCTAATTCCCCAGTGAGGCCTTGACTAGATTTGGGGCTCAGTAGGAGGTGTTTTATTGCTGAGTCAAAGAAAGCACTCACAAGTAGATCAATGCCTTTCTTTTAAATTTTTTAATTATTCTTTATTATTTTTTAAACATTTTTTTTTGTGAATGTGTGTGTGTTGGTTTGCTAGAGCGACAGCACCCATGTAGTGATCAGAGTACAGATTCTTGAGTCTGCTCTCTTCTTCCACCTCCCCAGTGAGGCCATATGACACAAGAAAGGGAAAGCTTATAAATACGAAATTTAGTTATCTTTGTGAATTTTATCAAGTTCCTTTAAAAAAAAACCTAATCAATTAAATAAGCTATCTGTTGTTAACACATACCTGAGACAACATTCTACAGGAGAAATGAATTATTTAAGCTCATGGAACCTCAGGTTCCAAGGTTCAAACTCAGGTTGTCAAGTTTGTGGGGCAAGTGTCCTTCCCACTGAGCCATTTGCCAGCCAGTCAATGCCTTTCTTGTTATTTTGTCTTTTTTTTTTTTTTTTTTCCAGAGCTGAGAACTGAACCCAGGGCCTTGTGCTTGCTAGGCAAGCTTTCTACCACTGAGCTAAATCCCCAACCCCTTTTTGGTCTTTTTGTTATTTTGAGTCAATGCCTTTCTTGTGTGACTGGATTAGTGCTTGAACAGTGAGCAGTTCGAATTCTCCTTGAGTGAGACAGTGACTGCATGGCTGGGGAGGAAACAGATGTCACTCATGTCCAGTCTCTTCTGCACTCTGACACTTGCTCTTTGACCGCCATGTCAGGAAGCAGCCTGAAGCCTTCACCTGGGACTTCCAGCTGCTAGACCTGTGATCCTGAGAGGATTTCTGTCTGTTACAAGTTACCCAACCTTGAGTACTGTTTATTTATATATATATATATATATATATATATATATATATATATATATATATATATTACAGCAGAAAGTAGATCAAGACAGCCTTGCTAAACTCATTTTCCTCATTTGCAAAGAGGCTGTGTAAATATTCCATAAAATGATATAAATTAAAGTGTCTAGTACTAAGCACTTGGATTACTTGCTGTAATCCTTAATATCAGTATGTCCACTATTCTCGCAAGTGTTACAACAATCAGAATATACCATCTTTCTAGTTTCTTTTTTTTAATGTTCTTCCGTGGCTAATATTCTCCAAATATTATAAATTTATATGTTAAAAATGAAATATTTTAACGTTGGATGTTTTAAATAAAAATTGAGATTGTAATAATATGCTTGAAGTTTCTTCTTCTGCTTCTTCTTTTCTTCTTCTTCTTCTTCTTCTTCTTCTTCTTCTTCTTCTTCTTCTTCTTCTTCTTCTTCTTCTTCTTTTCTCTCTGTCTCTCTCTCTGTGTCTCTCTGTCTCTCTGTCTCTCCCTCTCTCTCTCCCTCTCTCTCTCCCCCTCTGTCTTTTTCTCTTTCTTTTTTCTTGCAGGTTTCACAAAAGAGAGCCTCTGGATATGTCCGTTTCCTACCATGGCAGAAATGATTATAGCTGCAACAAACCCTCAGCAATTTTAATAAACTACTGTGAGATCTGAATGAAATGTCAGAGCATCTGGCACTATTCAGTAAGGTCTGTTCTCACGTCCTGCCCACAGTGCTCAGTCTGCTTCTGAGCTTTCTGCATCATGAAGGCCTCATCACCACTGTACTTCTTCAAACAGTGAAGGAAGTGGTAGGTGCTCTAGAACCAGAAATATGCCATTGCACAGTCATCTTTGTGCATCTTCAGGACTCTCTTAATGCCATTAATGGTGGAGGACAGCAAGGAGTGTTCAAAATATTGAATATCCAAACAGTTTTGTGTACCATCTGCTTGCAGGTCTCTGGATAGAGGGCTCAATCCTCCTTTGTGTTGTTCAAGTACCTGCAGATGAGAGGTGCCAGTCTTTCCTTATATCAGACATAGATTTCTTCAGAGCTTCAAAACTGCTGAAATAACCTGTAAGTGAAGTTTGATTCTGAAGTGATTTTTTCCCCCCACATAATCTTGAAAATCATCACTTTGCACAAGGCTATTTGGTTCCAGTCTTAAAATAGTTTCTGAACTCCTAGAACTGTGAAGACTTAGGTGGCCAACGTACCAAAGTCTATGTCCTTAAGACTCTTAGAGCCAATGACACTGGACCTTTGAATAAAGCTCATAATAGAGTTTAAGATAATTTTTAATATATCACAATACATTATTATTGACTTAGGGTTTTACTGGTATGTACAGACATCATGATCAAAGGCAAGTCTTATAAATGACAACATTTAATTGGGGCTGACTTACAGGTTCAGTGGTTCAGTCCATTATCATCAAGGCAGGAACATGGCATCACCCAGGCAGGCATGGTGCCGGAGGAGCTGAGAGTTCTACATCTTCATCTGAAAGCCACTAGCAGAGTACTGGCTCCCAGGCAGCTAGGACAATGATATTAAAGTCCATACCTACAAGGCCACACCTATTCTAACAAGGCCATACCTCCTAACAGTATCATTCCCTGGGCTAAGCATATACAAACCATCACAATTATTATTTTTTTTTCTTGCTACTTAAATTTTCAGTTATTGTATATACTTTTCCTTATACTTGTCTTATAAAACCTATGCAAAATAAGTATTTTTTTCCATCACTGATTCATTATTGAGTCCTGTTAGGTACCAGACACAACCTAAGGATTGATCACTATTATCTCTAACTTAAGAGACAAAGAAAAGAATCTTAAACTAACTCATTTGCTTAAAGATGACAACTTATAAGTGCAGAAAGAGAATCAAGTCTAGGACAGTCTCCAAGGATATTTTTTGTTTTTGTTTTTTTGTAGGTGAGAGGAAGTAACTGCTGAGGTTGTGTGAGGTGAGTTCCTTATTAGCCAGCAAGTTTCCATGTGTAATTCAAGCTAAAGAGACATTTTATACAGTCTATGTGGAACTAAAACACAGGTATGTGAGGACCACAATTGCTTCCCTGGCCTGTGTTGTTGGTCCTTACAAATCATGTCCACTATGATAATTAATAGACTCTGCAACTCNNCCTCATTCTTTCTCTTCTTTGATGTGGACCAGTTAGGAATTCTTGTTGTCACCAGAGTGTTGGGCAAGCTCATCTTTGAAGACCCTTGTAAATGGTGCTGTGGATCCTGCACATTCTGGGGTAGAGACTGGATCTTCTTCTATAGGCAAGCCTTCTGATGCTTTGCTGTGTGACTCAATGTAAAACTTGTTTCCCCTAAGCTTCCATTCAGGACCAAATGACAATGATTTCTAGATCATATTCTATTTAGGTGGCCCTTCTTTTGGCTCTTGATTTGGATCCAAACTTGTGATTTGTAGAATGATTTTTGGAGCTTTTGCAGAATATATTTTATTTTCTGATTAACTTAAGGAAGAAAGTATAAAGTATAAAATATTTTGTTTAATATTTTCTAATGATTTTAATTCTAAAGTTACCATGCACTCGATGTGGAGGTATTATTTAATGACTTCCCTTTGTAGTTGATATCCATTCCACTATGCTTTTTCAGTAGGTAATTTATGCAAGGCTTAGTAAAATGGACTTACTGCTTAAGGCATGTTAAATGACATAGTAAAAATGTCCTTCAAACAGGGAACTTTACAAAAATCCCTTTTATGATTTAATGGGAGTTTCTCAAGTCTCTGCTTTTTTAATGTGCAAATGTACCAAGAATGGCTTGGGTAATGTGATTTACATCCAGTCCTTCCATTAGGAATCAAAGGAGTCTTTTATTTCTTTCTGAACTAGGTCACTACTCCTGAGAGTCTTAAAATTGTAAGAGAACAAATGAAAATGTAGTCTTCTTAAAGTGATGGAGCAGTATTAGAGTGGACCAGACAATATGGTGACAGACAGGATCTTCCTTGACTTGAATATATGGAATTTCAGCTAGTTTGACTGGTATCTGAAAGCTGCAGAAAAATCCATGTAGGGCCATTTAGCTGAGCTGTAAATTCACAGAAAGTGACTGTTTGGGTTTTTAAGTTATCTTTCAAGTAGAAATCGTCTTTCCAGTCTTTATAGCGAAGAGAAGACATGGGAGGTGAGGAAACACACCGAACACTTTGGTTTCAGCACCAGCACCTTCTGTCACGTTTCTGGGCCTCACCTCTGCTTCTACTTAAGCAATCCCTCCATCACTGCACAACCCAGGCCTGTGCAATGTGGGGCACGGATTTGTCCAAGCCAGCTTCATTCCTAAAAGAACAGTGCTCTTCTCACAATAATGTTCTGAGAATCTTAAAACTTGTTTGAACATGTTTTGTAAGTATCCGAGAGATAAACGACTGAGATTGAAGCTATAAACATTTGTCTTATAACCAAGGGTAACTACTTAATCTGTGATCAATTTTTTAATGTTGGAAATTCAAATACGAATACTTTCCTATTTAAAAGGAAGAGGTTTCTTTCAGACACAGACTTGAGCAAACGGAAATCTGCAAACAGAAAAACTTCAGAAAACATACTTTATTATAAAGGCATTAAACTTGTGTCTCTTAACCAAAGCTTTCCTTCTTGAAAAAAAAAACATTACTGAATGGATTTGAATTTAATTATCAGGGAGCTTTGTTTTATTTTTAATTGAGTGTTTGCTTGGTTTGTCTTTTATTTGTTTCACTTTTGGTTTTCCATTTTCTTTTTGAGACATGTTCTTATGCTATAGTCCAGGCAGGTCTGAAATTTATTATGTAGTCCAGAATGGCCTGGACCTCTTAACAATCCCCTGCTTTAATTTCCTGAGTGCTGAGATGACAGGCATCCAACCTTGTCCAGCATCCATTAGGGTTTAAATCCACAGGAAGATGCATTTGGGTGTAAGCAGCAGGAAGACAGCTGTGTAACATCAGGACCACCATCAGCTATAAGGATAAGTGGGAACTGCTCGTGAGGCAGTAGAAAGAACAGTGAGTCTCCTGCCTGACCTTGCAGTAGCCCCTCTCAAGACCTGCTTCTTCACTTCAGTTGCTTTTTTGTAGATCCTATTGGAAGCAGAATGAATATTCAAACTGCCTCCTGAGTTAACTAAAGAAATACATTGTGTCTAGGAAGGTTTGTTATATTTGCACCAAAGTGATGGTTTTGTACATGACATAGAAAGTGGTTTTTGGGAGTGAACAACTCTAGGGAAGACATAGGCCACTAAGCTAAAATTCATAAATATATAAATGAATGTTTAATGTATATCAGCTCTAGCATACTTTTTCTACACCCTACTCTTTCCTAACTACATAAAATCTATGGAAGAGAGGAAAATCAATAATAATTTTAGTTCCATATACAATATTCCAGAAAAGATGAGCATCCCCACATAAGTGAGAAAACATGTAGTCATGTGTAAAATATGATTTATCTTCATGTTTTTATTATGTCAAATGCAATTTGTATCTACAACTATGTATGTCGACACAGTTTTGTCTAGTGTGCATATATCCACATTGTCTTGTACCAACACCAGCTATTTTCAGTTCATTGGTTGATTGAGGTGGCTGGACTCTCTGAAGCGAGACTGTGCTTTCTCTAGTTCAGAAACTAAACTGATGCACAACTGTCTATCACTGGTTGGCTAACATCTGCTTTCAGAGGTAAAGCACTATCTCATAAATGTTATTTTTCCTAAAAGAATCTCTCTCCTTCCTACCCCTTCCATATCAGGCTGTTCTTTCTTGTTTATGCATTTTTTCCAGGCTCCCTTCCTGGCCATATTGCTATTTTTTCACTCTTAACAAAAAGATCAGTTCTCTCTCTCTCTCTCTCTCTCTCTCTCTCTCTCTCTCTCTCTCTCTCTCTGTGTGTGTGTGTGTATGTGTGTGTGTGTATGTGTGTGTGATGGTTTTTCTCTCATTCTGCTGAGAAATAAGCAGTGTTTCTGTCGGTAAAAGCAAAATTGCTCCATTTCCTGTTTTTCTTCCCTTCTTGGCCAAGCCATATTCAGTTGCATCATTCTCCTGTGTGCACAAACCAGTTTTAAGTTCTTCCATCTCCCAGACTGAAATCCTTGGAATACACATCACTAATTTGTACCTTGCCTTTGTTTGCCTCGTTGCCATTTTCAGAGGGTGCCTTCAGAAGATGCTTCTAATTCAGACATAGGTGTGTTTGATATGGAAGAAAGGCATTGTGTGATGTCAGCAGGCTAGCATTCCCACAGAGCAAATATGGAAGGATGTTCTTATTTTTTCTCTGAGCTAAATGCTCTACCCCCTCAGAAAGCCTTGACTCTGAGGGACCTTGAGTAAGAAATGCAATGGGTGCTGCTATATAACTATTCACTATAAATAGCTTTAGCTGCCTCTGAAAATGTACACTTCTTAGATAAGTCCTTTTGTCTTAACCTACTTCAAAATACAAGCAGTCTTTAACCAGTGCTAAATTTAGTCTCTTCCAATTCCAGTAAAAGAGACAGTTGTTCTCAACATGCTTATCTGCTTTATATTTTTGACACAAGTCCTTTTAATTTTGTCAAGATAATGAATATTTTAAAATAGTGATTAATAACACCTCATTACTCTATTTTTTTTTAGCACGCCCCTTCTAAACCTGTCCAGAGATCTGCTGTTCTTTTCACACTGTGAAAGGACATTTCTTTTTGTTCCTCTGTCAACCAAGGAGGCAGAGGTGCTCAGCAATGTGGTTTGTGTCTAGTTCATCCTCTAGTAACAGTTCAGACCTCTGGAGACCCAACTTCAGTTAAAGTGTCTTAAGATTTGTCATGGTCCACTTTCCACCACAGCCTTAAAACAGAAACTCAAAATAATAAGGAAAGAGCAACTATATCCAGGTAGAAGTCAGCATAGCTGGTAAGTAGCTTTCTTTCTTTCTTTCTTTCTTTCTTTCTTTCTTTCTTTCTTTCTTTCTTTCTTTCTTTCTTTCTTTCTTTCTTTCTTTCTTTCTCTTTCTTTCTTTCTTTCTTTCTTTCTTTCTTTCTTTCTTTTCTCTCTCTCTTTCTGTCTGTCTTTTTTTCTAAAATAAACTCTCCCTTTGTTTCAGTTTGTATATAAGTATGTGTATATGTATATTGTCATATGCATATGTTGGTGTGTGTGTGTGTGTGCATGTGTGTGTGTGTGTGTGTGTGTGTGTGTGTGTATGTGCATGTATCATGTAATGCTATCCTATGTAGATATGAACATAGATCTACTAACTCTGGACAGGGAACCAATAACAGGTTAAAGTATAGATACTAAGAACACCTCACTTAGTGAGCCAATGAGTTTTATTGGTTAAAATGGCCAACTTATTAGCAAGTTTATATAAAGTTATATGAGGAGCAGAAATGACTCAAAGGCAAGACCTCCCCAAAAGCCCACTAAGCATGGGTAGGAAGGGTTTTATGAAAGCTGGAAACCTGGAGCACAATGCACAGCATATGCAAACCTTAACAAGTTGGAGGGCAGGTGCCCTTTCCTGGTGGTTCAGTTGGTCTGAGCCTCTTCCTGGCAGCCTAGCAGGTTTTTGTGACTTCTAGAAAGATCAGCTACTCTCTGCTTCTTTCAGGCTGCTCATCTTGTCTTTGCTTTTTCCAGGGTTGCTTGGTCTGTGCTTCTCCCAAGCAGCTCAGCTGGTCTAGGAGTGTCTTCTAGCTGTCCCTTTAAGGAGGAGAGGATAAGTGAATGTGGTAAGTATAGGGATAGAATGATGTACCTCCCCTTAAAGCATCCTGTTGATGTTTTCCATGAAAACATCCTATATCTTAAAAAGTTACCCTCCAAAATGGGAAGTTTTAACTTTGGAGAAAATTGCTACACAACAGTATGCAGGCGTGTTCCTGTGTTCTAGAGGTGAACCTCTGGTATCATTTGTCAGGACCCCACTACTAAAGTTTTGTGAGACTGGGTCTTGAACTGTTCTGTGGCTTCCCATTTATATTTGTGTGTGATTTTATATGTTTTTTATTTTCTAGATATTCTTTTTTCCTGGTGACTATTACATCTGGAAGTATAGGATTTCATACATTAGACCTAGAAACCTAAGAATATTTTTTTAGTATGATGCTTTAAATAATAATAATTTAAATAGATGAATGAATGGTGGTGAAACTAATTTCTTGGGAGAAAGATGGAAATGTCACTTAATAATAGAATACAAATTTGTATTTCAATGTATCTATATATCTTAAACATTATATTAGAAGCAATGAATATGGTACATAGGTGACATAAAAAATTGGGACAAAAGCTTTGTGCAAATGTTAGGTAGATAACATAAAGATTATGGGAAAGAATTTTCATCTTTCTATGAGAACCTTTGTTAGATCCTTCTTTAGTGGTATTGACATCTCTGTATTCTTACTCAAATGTTAGATGAGTGTTTTTCATAAATATGTATTGCCATGAAATTTCAATCTCTCTTTACTCAACATTTTGGTTTCTCATACACATATTGTTTTGAATACTTTACCTCTCTTTAGTTTATTCTCTTTTAAATTAGTCCCTCGAATATGTTCCATTTTCTGTACCTTAACATATTTCCCGTTCTTTTCTCTTCAGCTCAAACCTGCTAGACAGAAACTTAATCACAGATTTCATTCCTACTTTCTTTCTAGCAAAATTACACTACTTTTTTTTTCTTGGTTATAAAAAAATAAGCCATTCTATTTTTATAGAAATGGTTTTTTCTCTTTCTTCCTAAAAACTTATTTTTTAAAAGCCAGACAGCATATGAAGAATCTTAGAAACCTAAAATAAAGATACATAATTTTTAAGAGCTTCCTGAATAATATTTATTTTTACAATACAAAGTACTAGATAAAATAAGTCTTTCTGCTTAAAGACAATGGGTGAACTACTTTCTGTGTTGTTTGATTGTGAATGTGATGGAAACAAATATCTAAAGCAATGAAGAAGGAAACAAAGTCTATGGATCAGAATCTACTTTTAGTTGTCAAATCTTATAAACTGAAATGGACAGTTTTACAGGCTTCTGAAAAGATCCAAAAGGATGTATTGAAAGTCAGGGTAGGGGGATATGAGCAAGTCAATGTCTTAGTTTCCCACAAGACACTATTGTAAAGAGAAACTAGAAATTACCTTGTGATTATTTGATAAGACATGTATGTTCATGGCACTGGTGAGTCACTATATGTATGAACACATATTTAAGCCTCCCAACAAATTTTCAGGTCTTAGTTACTTTTCTAGTGCTATGATAAGACACTATGACCAATAAATTGTTTAATTTGAGCTTATCGTTTCAGAGGGTTGAGTCTATGCTGGTGGAGCCAAAGCATGGTGGAGCCAAAGTATGGAGGAAAAGCTAAGATGTTGGACCTTAATCACAATTAGTTAGTTAGTTAGTTAGAGAGAGAGAGAGAGAGAGAGAGAGAGAGAGAGAGAGAGAGAGAGAGAGAGAAATTAGAATGACTCGAGTCTTTTGAAAACTCCAAGCTCACTCTAAGGCCACACCTGCTAGTACTTCTCAAACAGTTCTAAGTATTCAAGTATATGGGCCTATAGGGACCATTCTCATTTTAAACAAACAAACAAAACAAACAACAAAAAGAAAAAAACCAAAAAACCCCAAGTGCACACACACACACACACACACACACACACACACACACACCACATTCTACTCTCTGGCCCCTATAGGCTTGTGGCCATGTCTAAATGCAAAATGTAACTAGTCCAACTTCAAATGTCCCATGGTTTTTCACAGTCCTAATAATAGACTTTAAAAGCCCAAATTCCAAAGTCTCTTCTGGAACTCAAGGGGAAATCTCTTAGTTGTAACCTCCTGTAAAAGAGCAGAACATATGACACACTTCCAACATATATTAACACAGAATATTCATTACCATTCTAAACGAGAGGAAAAGGAGAAGAGTGAGGAAACACTGGACCAAGGCAAGACTGAAACCCAGCACTACAAACTCTGAATCCTGTAGCTTTATGTCGGATAGCAGACGTCTTGGATTGGCTCTTCTCTTCCAGGTTTGCAAAAGTAAGATTACTTCTTTCTTTTGGGTTGGGTCTACTCTGTGTGAACCTTTCCTTTAAGGTGTCTCATGGCTCTTCTCTTCCAAGTTTGCAAAAGTAAGATTACTTCTTTCTTTTGGGTTGGGTCTACTCTGTGTGAACCTTTCCTTTAAGGTGTCTCATGGCTCTGACATCTATAACATCTT
This sequence comes from Mus pahari, assembly GCF_900095145.1. Taxonomy (NCBI): domain Eukaryota; kingdom Metazoa; phylum Chordata; class Mammalia; order Rodentia; family Muridae; genus Mus; species Mus pahari. The sequence goes on along the minus strand of NC_034604.1, from coordinate 53,690,414 downwards.
GAAGTCTCCAATATAATAGACTTTACTTTCTAACCTTCATACAGTGGCCTCTCAGGGTTTACATGTAGGACTGCCCTGCCACTATTTTGGCCTCACTATTCCTAACCTTGAAGAAATATTCTCCAATTTGTTTCCTTGTATATACTTCACAACCCTACAACCGTAACCATGTGGATTGGATAGCACTGCCAGGGCCCTGATTATTTGGGATGGAGCCCTGCCCCCTTGAGTCACATTTGGCTTCCATTGTCTTTACTTTTTAGGAGCAGAAATTTTCTTAGGCCTTTCCTTTGTAAATTTTGGAAACTTAGCTGTGTGGATTCTTTCCATGGGGGTACCTCCAGTTTATTTCATTTCAGAACCTGCTTTTGTATAATCTTCTCATCTCTTTCAGCACAAGTTGTAGATACACCATGAAATGTCCTGGCACAACTCTTTTAAGTCCTAGTTTCTATTCCTTGCTGCAGATGGCCTTCCCCAAAATATGATGGAGTTCAGGGCTTCAAACCCTTTGCTTTTTAGTAATTATTTACTCATGTTGAGCCAGTGATCCTCTATGTAGCCCTGTCTGTCCTAGAACTTGCTATGTAGGCCAGATTGGTGTCAAGCTCACAGAGATCTTCCTTGCTCTGCCTAAAAGCACTCAGATGATTTTGAATAAGTGTACTTTATCTTGAGAAATCCTCCACTAACACAGGTACCATCTTGGTCAGGATTTTATTGGTGTGAAGAGATGCCATGACCACAGCAACTTTTATAAAGGAAAGCATTTAACTAGGGCTGAGCTACAGTTCAGAGAATTGCTCCATTATCCTGAGAAGCATGGTAATATGCAGGATGACATGGAGCTAGAAAGCCATGAGATCAATGGAGTTGGTCTGGAGCAAGAGTGAAGTTGAGACATGTCCAAACCCTGAAAATATCATCCTGAGACTGACTGGAACTGTACTGCTTCCTTCCTGGGCGGGGCCTGCATATCCTTGTGCATGTAAACCTTAAAAGTTCCACCTCTACCACCCTTGTGGTGGTCAGGGTACCTCATGGCCAGATTACAGGTTAAACTTCCTTTCTCCTTGTAAAGGCACATTCAGCAAGCACACGAATTCTTCTTCAGTCAAATGAAGCATTCTACGCACTTCAGCCTTAGCCAATAATGTACACTCGCCATGAAAAACCCAACCCATTCCCTAAAGTTTATATAGCCTTCTCCCCAGTAAAGAGAACAGTTTTATTGAAAACTGTTTCCTGAGAAGTCTGCCCTCCACCCCCCATATTCATGCATCCTGCTGGACCTGTCTGTAACAGTACATTGTTAAACTGCTCTGAGCTTTTGGTATGTGAGCAAGTCCCACCACCCGCCAGAGTTATGTGGCTTCAAGAATGAAAAGACACACACAAACACACACACACACACACACACACACACTCACTCACACACACACACACACACACACCCTTTATATTTAGATATGCCTTGATTAGCTCAATGGTTGGGCCACTCCTGAACCTCCATGTGGCTAACACACTTCCTTCCTATATTCCTGAGTTAATATTGCTAAGTGTGTGTTTCATTGCTGCTACCCCAGACCCAATGGGGGAATGGACCCTGGGACCACTTATTCTGATTCTTACATGTCAGCTGGTCCTCAAGTTTGATCGCTCTGCTTCCCTGTCATGGCAATTCTGCCCCTTCTCCCTCTGCATTCTCTTGCTCTGGAATCCAAAAAGTTTCGCCTCTGTCACCCTATCCAGATACTGGCTGCTGGCTCTTTATTGCCTGTATATCCAAGGGGAAAAGCAGATGAAGAGGGGTAGAGGGGAAGATGGTAGGCAGATATGGTATTGAAGAATTAGGAGAGAGTTCAACATCTGAATAGGTAAGCAACAGGAACAGAGCAAGCCACTGGGCCTAGCTTGAGCTTCTGAAACCACAAATCCCACTCACAATGACACATTTCCTCCAACAAGGCCACAGCTACTCCAACAAGGCCACCTTTCTAAGTCCTGCCAAGTGGTGCTGTTGCATAATAACCAAACATCCAAATATATGAACCTATGAGGGCTATTCATATTCAAACCACCACAGGCACATTGCCAGGGATAATATCATGACAGTTACTGTTTTCCCTTGGGGTTTTATTTTATTTTATTTTTCTTGGTCTGAGCACTCTTTCTCCTCTACTGTCTAAGAAGAAGGAACTGAGGAAAATCCCTCACTTGGACTTTCAGCGTTGGGAAGAGAAGTATATATAGCTGTAGTTCTATCAGTGAGATGGTTATTTGTGTATAAAACCACCATGAACATTCCAAGCAGCACACTTTAGCTAACTCGTATCCTGAGTGTGGGTATGGTACGGTTTGGTGTTGTTCATGTTGAAAGGTTTTGGTTAATGCTGCCTTTAGCAACTGTACAGGTGAAGTTACATTCTATCCAGTGTCTGTGACACCCTCCATAGGTATCTGTCTTCAGCCTCTGTATTCAGTGATGATGTCACTCCTAGGTGACAAGGACGCTCCATCCATCTGTTGCCTTGGCAACTACCACACATTCCCAGCATACACTTCACCTGTGTGCGGCTTCATCTGTGCACTGTGGTACACTCGCGATTACGTCACGGCCAGAATAAAAGGCAGAGACTCCAAACCCCTTGCCCCTTCCCCTTCATCTTCTCCCCCCTTCTTCCTCTTCTCTTCCCTGACCCCTCCCCAATAAACCTCTTCTTATGGAGCTGAGCTGCGATCTGTCCAGATACCGGCCCTCCTTCTAACACAACAGTAACAGGAGCCATCCTGTCTAGCGAAAAGTTGGCAATGTATCCACAAAGAAGAGTTCTCTTCAAGGACACAGAGCCTTGTGAGTTGAAGGGAGGCAAAGAAAGTTTTGAAGCATGTGACAGATACTAGTGCGTCCTGCTGCATTACCCTAGTCTCTGGCCTCTGCTGCACCCCAACAGCTATTCTGTTTCTACTGCAGCCAAATGCTTACAAAGAAGCGGTGCTGTGGGGAGACCTGCTCACTGTGGCCGTGCAGCTCCTGTAGTAGGTTTTATGGTTAGGCATTTCCATCAATGAAATGTTTTGACAAACAATCCCGGTAGGTGTGAAGGAAATTTTTAGCACAATTGAGACCACAGGAGGCAGATTCAACTCTTCACTAAATTTGCCTTAAGGAATTTGCAATTGAGCTTCCTAGGTGAGGGGAAATTGTTTACATGGGGAGCAAAGGACCAGCTTAACAATGCGCGCTCCTCAGGAGGCTTGAGTACCAACACTTCTGGAAAAGGAATGCACCCTGGCTCTCATTGCTTTAGAGATGCCAGCTTCCATAAGATTCCTCCATCATTCAAAAGCGATTGACTAACTAGACCCACTCTCCTCTGCTGATGTCCGTTAATTACCTACGATTAATTGTCTATCTTTAGGAAATCATGAAATACTCTAAGTTACTGTAATTTGGCACTTACCTCTTACAGTCTTTTTTGCAAGGAGAAAAGGGCCATTTACAGTGAACTTTCAGCTTCCTTTGGTGGCTCTTCCCTTGTGTACCTTTGAGAGCTACCTCCAAAGACCTGAGAAAACATCCCCAACTCTTTCTCACTTAAACAAAAATGCCCTTGTTTTTTATTTCAAATTTCATATATTTGACTTGTAAGAGTGTGCTCGTTATGTAGAAGAGAGGATGCTGTGAGAAGATTCCATAGTAAGTCATATTTATATTAATTAAGTTTAATTAATTTTGTAGCTTAAAAGCAAGTTGTCCTTTATTTGAAGTTTTATCTTCATTCCACTGCACACATGATTAGTACAATCACAGGAACCCCCTCTGCTTGAAAACAAACAGAACAAATACTATGAGGCAACACATACCTTGTACATTTAAATATTTTATTTTATTATTAATATTAGAGTTTCCCCTTTCCCTCCTCCCCGTTCATCCACACCCCACTTTCCATCTATGTCCACCAGCTTCCTGTCTCTCATTAGAAAACAAACAGACTTCTCAGGGATAATAGTGAAATGAAATAAAATATAATAAGACAAAACAAAAACTAAATATTGGAACAGTACAATACAAACATACAAAAGGAAAAGACCCCAGAAAGAAGGCACAAGGAATGAAAAAGGCACAAGAGAGAGATATAGACACAGAGATTTCCTTGCTGTTCTCTCAGGAATCTCATAAAAACAAAACTGGAAGCCATAGTATATAACCAATGAGTCTATAAGGTCAAAAAGTGAGGGAAAAAAATCATTAAAATAGGAAAGAGGGAGAGAGAGACACACAGAGAGACATACACAGGGACAGAGAGACATAGAGAGAGACATTGAGAGAGAGACAGAAACATAGAGACACACACACAGAGAGACAGAGAGACATAGAGAGAGAAACATTGAGAGACAGAGAGACACACACAGAGACAGAGAGAGACAGAGAGACATAGAGAGAGAAACATTGAGAGAGAGAGACAGAGAGACACACTCACACACACAGAGACAGAGAGAGACAGAGAGACATAGAGAGAGAAACACTGAGAGAGAGACAGAGACACACAGAGAGAGACAGAACGAGAGAGCTTACTGAACAGTATGAGACAAGGAGCTTTCAGAAATGCAGCTGACTTACATTTATAGAATTACATTTTCTATAAATATTCATGTATGAGGGTTTTTCCCCCAATTTTTATTAGATATTTACTTCATTTACATTTCAAATGCTATCCTGAAAGTTCCCTATATCCTCCCCTGCCCTGCTCCCCTACCCACCCACTCCCACTTCTTGGCCCTGGCCTTCCCCTGTATGGGGCATATAAAGTNGGCATATAAAGTTTGCAAGACCAAGGGGCCTCTCTTCCCAATGATGGCTGACTAAGCCATCTTCTTCTACATATGCAGCTAGAGACACAAGCTCTGGGGCTACTGGTTAGTTCATATTGTTGTTCCACCTATAGGATTGCAGACCCCTTCAGTTCCTTGGGTACTTTCTCTAGCTCCTCCATTGGGGGCCCTGTGTTCCAACTTTTAAGAGCAGTTTGTTTCTCTAGTGAGATTCCCTTGGAGAAAACTAAATTTCCATTTGTAAGTGGTCATCAGTTGGAGATAACTTCTTGCAAATGTAATTTTTATTTGTCTGATGTAATTATTGTCTGGAGGTTTACTGCCTCAGTCTTGTTAACCTAAGCCTAGTCCTGGAATCTTCTAGCCTCTGTACAATCTAATTTAGGCCTAGAATGTTTTCTGGCTCTGAGGCTTACTGCCAAATAAGGTCACCCCCTTTCTAGTTCTTTCTTATCTCTGGCTAGCTTGTTCAACTAGGCCTTTCTGGTTCAAAACTCCTTACAAAGCTGACTGATTCAATCTGGCTTCTCTCAACTTCTCAATGAATTTCTCTGTTTGGTCTCAAACTAACTCTGGCAGTCTGTTCTGATCTTCTGACTCCCCGTCATTCTCTGACTTGTTCTGTCTTCACCTGTGTCTAGCTTGTTCTTTCTTGGCAACTCGTCTCTGTACAACTGTCCCAATAAAACTAATGACTCTCCATTTCTCTCTCTGCTCTGCCTCTCAAGTGGCTTCACTTTCCTCTTTCTCCTCATGAGAGTTGGGCATATCCTAGTCTATCAAATCTTTCTCTGATTCATGACTTTGTCACTCAATTAGCCATCACTTTCAGACATGGCTGCTTCCTTCGACAAACTAATTTTACCTTCAGTCCTTCAGTGTTTGAGATTAGGGTGTGTTTGTATTCTAGCCAGATGGATTAAGGGTGTGTGCTAAGGGCTGAGTCACACCACAACTAGAAACAAGTTTGGTTTTTGTTTTTTTTGTTTTTTAAGTAAATAACAGAATCTTGGAATCCACAGTGTGACTGAATATCCTGCAACTGCTTCTGGACTGGGGATAGGGGTACCTCCTTTCAGCTATAGGACCTGTGCAGGTCTTTTGCATGCTACCTCGGTCTCTGTGAGTTCATATGTGCGTCAATCCTGTTGATTTAGAGTGCTTTGTTTCTTTGGTGTGATTTATCCCCCTATACTGGCTCTCACACTCCTTCTACCTCCGCTTCTGCAAGGAAGCAATTTGATGGAGACATCCTACTTAGGACTGGATATTCCTCTCATTTGGAAAACTGTCTGGCTATGGGTCTGCATTTGTTCCCATCTGGTACAGGAGGAAGCATCTCTAACAATGGCTAAGCAAAGCACTGATCTGTGAACGTGGCAGAATATCATTCGGAGTCATTTTATTGCCGTTGTTTTAATACAACAGTAGTATTTGGTTTTACCCTAGGTTACCAGGATATCTAGTCTTAGGTTAGTCATCACCCAAGAGTGTTAAGTATGGAATGGGCCTTATGTAAAATCAGAAGTAGGTTGGCTACTCCCACAGGGTTTGTGCTACCATTGCACTAGCATATCTACAGGAAGAACAGCATTGTAGATCAAAGACTTTGTGGCTGGTTGGTGTTTACATTTCCCCTTTGGTAGTGTGCAGAGAACCCTCCTGTACTAAAGGCACTAGCCCACAGGGGTGAGGGCTCTATGAAGTCATCATCTTGACTTCTTCATATTCAACGATTTGTGCATTTCTTATTTTCAGCAGTAGAGTCTTGCTGTCAATTTTTATTTGTGATTTGGATAATGAGGACTAAGGTTTGCCTTTATCTAGTACCTAATCTCTCTGTAAAGTTATTTCATATAAATTATTTTTCTTTTATTATTATTATTTGTTTTCCTTCATTAAGACAATACTAGTTTTCCCTCTAAGTCAATAGCCATAAACTATTATTTCTTATTAAAGTGAGTTACTGTGCATGTTATTTACATAGATCACAATAGGCTAAAAGCTCTACACATATTTTAAAAACACTGTTGCAAAATTAAGGTCCTTAAGATGTTTACTTACAGGGAAGCACTGAATGATTTGAAAATCCTTGTTCTACAACTGATATGACTACAGTGTTAATCTCAGGCTCCTGGGGTTTAAAAATGTTTTGGCTTCTTCTGATTATTTTCACAGTCTTTTAATATATTCTTTGACACTGAAATAATGTTTCTTATAGGTATTCAAGAAAGAACCCATGGTAACAGGTTCAAACTCTAGTACAAAGCAGTTTAAATTACTTGAGGTTGTTCTCATAATATACTTTGCTGTTCAAACGATCAAGACTAGTTATTTTAGCTAAGTATTTTCTTTGTTACTCCATCACAATCTAAGAGGAACATTACTGAGTTATAGAAAATATTAAACTAAGGAGACAGGATGAATTTAAAGGAAGTTTTACCAAGATCATGAAATTATAGAAGCTTCATTCTCTATGTCCCCCAAATCAACCCTGGGAGATATTATAGAAGCAAAGGAGAAGCAAGGACTGAAGAAGCTGATGAAAGATAACGCACTGAGAGACAAGAATGAAGGCCTAATTAATACAGAGTGCATGGTTTGTAGTTGACTAGAGCTTAGGAAAGCCAGATGGTGAAAGCAGCAAGCAGAAGGGTGAAAGGGTTCTGTTTTAGTTCTCAGCGTTGGTTCTCAGACCAGAGTCATCCATAAATTTGGGCTTATATCACATGTTTTGTCCATTTTAGTCTTAACTAAAGTAAATGAGAAGCTCAGAGGAAGGCCTGGCAATGCATTTAAACCATCCTCCCAGTGATTGGCACATGGTTGAGGAAGGATTTTTAAGCTGCTTTGTGTCTTTCCTACATATTATCTAGGGATACAGGTAGCATTCTGGCTGGACAGACATCTGTCACCACCTCAGTAGACCAGAAGATCAGTGTCATTGCCAGTGGTGGGAATAAGATATCTTGGTTATCTAGGATTTCCTGGAGGGGTGGAATGGCTAGCTATTTTACAGTATTTATTTCTCTGTGGATATCCAGGGGATGCCATCTGGAAAATATAGTGTACCACTCACAGTTATTCACCCAAGAAATCCTGCTTCGGAAGCTGCCTCATGGCTGGTGAGTCCCCAAAGTCACCAAGGACTCTGTACAGTATGAGAGAGTTCACCAGTGGCTGCGCTGCTCACCAGGGAGTGCAGAGATGAATTGACATACTTAGGAGAACTTGGGCCATAGGCTACAAGAAGACTTCAACAGAAGTAGACCAAAATTTATTTCAATTTCACAATTTCACAGCAATTAACAATGAAAAAAAATGAAACTAAAAATACAAGATTAGATATTGAGGAGCATACTTATTTGGGTTGAAAAGAATCATAACAAAAAATATATTAAAGAACTGGCTGTTAAATTAATATTTTTTGAGGAGTTTTGAACAAACATATATGTAACAGTTAGTGATCTATTGAAGTTAGACTGTGTACTGGCCCTAAGTTAGTCTATATTGTGTAAAACTGGATTTTCAGATCATTTCCTGCCTAGAGAGGATCTACTTTATAAGGAGTGTTTTACTCCATTTTGAGGATGAAGAATGACCTGGGTGCACATGTGAATGGCACCATCTGTCTGGTACCACTCACCCCCACAAAGCAATGACTGATAAATGACATTCCTGGGAATGGAAAGGGTGTTATTCTATAAATCTCCTGGAGTGAATCAAGACTGTAGGGGCCCAGGGTTTATTAAACTCATACGAGGAAAACCAGACTCATATGCATATCAGACTGTCTTCATTGATTTCTGTTGCAGTAATAGACAGCACAACCAAAAGCAGTATGGAGAGGAAAGGATTTATTTCACCTTGTGGTTTAGACTCCATCCTAGAGGGGAGTCAATCCAAGAACCTAGAGGCAGAAACTGAAGCAGAGACCACAAGAAGATGCTGCTTACTGACTTTCTTTCTGTGACTTGCTCAGCCTGCCTTCAGGTTGCATCTACAACACAGGGTGACCTTCTCCGGGGTGGAGTTTCCCACAGTGGAGGAGGATGGGAGGGAAGGGTAGATTGATTTTTAAAAGCTGGCTTTGCTCAGCTGTGGGGTTATAAATCCAAAATCTTCAGGGAAGTTAGAAATTAGACAATCAAAGTTTGGGTATTTTATATCCACAAATAATAAGTTATGGATAAATGTCAGTTGATAAATTAACCTTATAAGTAGTGAAACAAATATAAATTTGAAGAAAGCTAAGAAACTAATTTTTAAAAACATTTTAAGCAAGTCCTTTCTTAAAGCAAATCTAACTCAGGTAAAGTGGATGCAATGCTATTATTCCAGTGAAAAGTTGATGAGAGTAATTATAGGTCTTCACGGGAATAAATTTGAGAATTCAAATAAAATGTCTAAAAATTACTCATATATTATATGGTTCAGTAATTGTACTTCTGTAATCAAGCCTAATGAGATAATCTGTAATAACCGAATCTATACGTTCATTTGCACATTCAGTGGCATCTATAATAAATGAAGATGGAAGTGACTTAAATGAGATTTATAATTAGAAAGTGGATACGATAACATGCCTACTTAGGAAAATAGTGTTGTTTCCCCTTTGAGCAAGCTCTCCCCATTCATATGCTTTTGGTCAGGTTTCTAGTATCAGGCGTGTGTTTTCTCTGGTGGAGCAGGCTTCAACTCCAATCATAAAGTAGTTGGCATCCCCAAATAGTTGTGTCTCTATCAGCTCAGTAGGCATATCTTGCCTGCCAGGTCAGCCAGTGTTGTAGTAGGCATGATTTTCAGTTGATGAGGTTTCTTCCCAAGCAGCCTACCTAACACACCTTGCAGCACTGTGGATACCATCCAACAGGCAGGGAGTTCTGAACCCATTCCAACTTGATTTCTCTGTGTCCTGTTTCTTCTGCAATAGGATATTAGCTTTTAGTTCCAGAGGACAACCTACTTAATAATAGTGATTATTAGTTGTCTTTTGTTTGGTTGGTTGGTTGGTTTTTCAAAACAGAGTTTCTCTACATATCCCTGGCTGTCCTGCAACCTGCTGTGTAGACCAGACTAGCCACGTGATCAGTCTGTTTCTGGCTGCCAGGATGTAGGATTAAAGGCATGAGCTGCCACTTCTTGGCTAATAATTTGTATTCTTTAAGGGTTTCTGGGACCACTTGTGGCTAATAACTCATAGAATAATGTTCCACACCTAGCACTAGATTCTTTTAAAGATGTGAACATATTCTGCAAACAGCATTACCCATCCATGAAGGGTACCTACCTATGTCCCAGGCTCTTTTTAAAATTTGTACATTTTTAATTGTAATTTTTAGTTTACAAAGTAGTAGATTTTTACATATATGGAATTTTTTAGTTTGTAAAATTTTCTGTGATTGTATACCCACTTAGGGACTAGATAGAAAGAAACAAAGGTTCAGAGGAAAAGAAAGAGTGATGTTGTATCTAGGAGACAGTATTCCACAGACTCTCTCCCCATTCTGTGGCTCTTACATTCTTACATTCTTTCCTTCCTTGCTTCTATCACATTTTATGAGCCTCATAGCATAGTGGGTTTTATAGATGTCTCATTTAGAGCTGACCACACAATAGAAAATTGATTTCTCAAAATATCATGAAATAGGGCTAATGAAATGGCTCAGTGGGTAAAGGTGCTTGCTGCCAAGCCTGACCACATGAATTCATTTCCCATAACCCACATGATGGGAGGATAATACTGACTCCTCCAAGTTGTCTTCTAGCCTCCACAAGTAAGCCAGGGCATGTACATTGCCTGCCCCCCTTCTCCTTATACTGTATAAGTTTTAAAAGTAATGTATCATGAAACAATAATCTTTGAGACTGGGTACCTTGTACAAATTAATGGCAAAATACACATGTACACACACACACACACACACACACACACATACACACAGAGACACACACAGTTTAATGATGAACACATCTTACTAATTATTGTTTAGCTTAACTGGCATTTGAAATTTTGGCATTCATGCAACTTCAACCTTCTAAACTTACAAGTTTATAAGTAGCAACACTTATCTGCTTCTTTAAACTATTCACTTTTTAAAAGTATTTGACTGTCAATTTTTATTATTGTAGTTTTTTGCAAAAGATTTATTTATTTTATGTATGAGAGTACACTGTTTTCAGACACACCAGAAGAGGGTATCAGATCCTATTACAGATGGGTGTGAGCCACCTTGTTGTTGTTGGGAATTGAACTCAGGACCTCAGGAAGAGGAGTCAGTACTCTTAACTGCTGAGCCATCTCTCCAGCCGCCTGATTGTCAATTTTATCAATCACATTATTTGCTTTTTTGCCAGTTCTCTTCCTAAAGGGATTTAGAGTTTGATTCCACCCCTGGAAATGAAATCACTTAGGAAGATTTTAAAGAGTTCAAAACAAATTGTAGATTTCATCTATGATAGACATTAATTGTAAATACTATACTTTTATAAAAACTCCTATCTGTTCTTCCTTTCTTTTTCTCTCTCCTGGTCTTTTTCATCCTCCTTCTCTCCTTCCCCTTTCTTTTTTGAAACAAGGTCTTGCTCTGTATCCTTGCATGGCCTAAAAACTACTATGTAGACCAAGCTGACCTCAAACTGGGAGTGATCCACCTGCCTTTCTCCACCCCAATCAACTGCTCATCTGGCGACAATCTCCAATTTCTTTCAAAACAGTGTAGATGAGTGTCCCGGAAGGGAGTAGGAGGTTGGTGAGATTCTGGAAGTGATGAGGTCCAGGGAAGTTGAACCTTATACTTTACAAAGCCAAAGTTGTATGAACCATAAACAATTGGTAGTGGGAAGAGATGGACTCTGATGTGCTAGAGTCTCTCCAGGTCTTTCCAGGTGCTCAAGTGCTACAGTTTCCATGAATTATCATTCATATCAAATGGATATTTCAGTTATTCTTGAGTTCTCCATGCTCCTGTAAGTAACACTTTACCTATATTTCTGTAGATAAAATCAAACCTTATTCATTGGTTTACCAAGTTGGGCCATGGCAGAATCATTTCTTTGTGCCCTAACTTGTATGAGTAGACATTTGTCTCTCTGTCCCCTGGAAAATTCAAACAACAATCACTGTCATTGTCATTTCCTAAATAGTTTATAAAATCACTTTTTTTTTTTTTTTACTATACTACTTGGCAATGTCCCTTTTCATTGATTGCAGAGATTACATTATTTTCTATCCTTGGGTATTTTGGGGTTGACTATGTACCTTGACTGGTATGTTAGAACACCCTAAGGATTATTTACTGTGTTGTGTATATGCCATCTTGATGAGGAGACTGGACCTGGGGATAGAGTGAGAGGTAGGAGAAGCAGAGTTCCATAGTCTGTCAAGCTACAAAAGCCTGCAGCAGATCCCCAGCTGACTTGTAGATACGTGAACATAAATGATTACTTGACTCACCTAATTGATAACATCCAAGAATACTGTCTTAGTTATGGTCTCTATTGATGCAATGAAGCACCATGGTCAAAAAGCAAGTTGAGGAGGAAAGGGTTTATTCAGCTTATACTTCCACATTGTTTATCACCAAAGGAAGTCAGGATAAGGACTCAAATGGGACAGGAACCCAGAGGCAGGAGCTGATACAAAGGCCATGGAGGAGTGCTAATTATTGGCTTGCTTCTCCTGGCTTACTCAGCCTCTTTCTTATAGAACTCAGGACCACCAGCCCAGGTATGGCACTACACACAATAGGCTGGGCCCATCCCCACTGACTACTAATTGAGAAACTACCCTAACAGCAAGTTAGGATCTCATGAAGGCATTTCCTCAACTGAGGCTCCATTCTATCTGAGGCCTCTGGTTTGTGTCAAGTTGACACAAAACTAGCCAATACAAATACCATTACTCATAAGTAAAACAGAAAAAGATAATACATTTATTTATTTTGTGGCAAGAATTTTAGGTGATATATTTTCATAAATTAAACAAAGTTGTTTTTGGAGGCAAGAGAATTGGTTCTGATATTTTTTTTCTGGATACTAAGGAAAAAGACCTGTGACAAGTCGTTTACTTTTTATGGGCTATATTTACTTCATTTTTCAAACCAGAAAAACACTTTTCTAAATGTAAACTTGGCCCATACTTAACCTTGATATATATTTTACGTATAAATTGAAGTTTTGCAATATTTTAAATTGCTTTGTTTATTCCTAGGGATTTCACACATGTATAAAATGAAATATGGTCATATATATATATATATATATATATATATATATATATATATATACACACACACACACACACACACACACACACACACACACACTGATGACATGATCGTTCCATGGTATAGTTAAGGGGAAGGTTTCTGTTGAAGATACTAGAGAGAAAACAATCAGAGGCATCTGAAAGTAGAGAGAAAGTAGAAGGCTAAAATTGGCCAATAGACTGGACCTGGCTTTGAGAGACACAGAAGCAGAGCAGAAAGATAGTGTTGGAGAGATGATGGGTAGAAGTGAGAGATGGATAAAGACAAAGAGCTCATGGACAAGAGGCAAGATATAGCAGGGTTATAAGGAGAATGAGTATGGGAGAAGGAAGCTCCTAAGCTGAAGGAAGTTTAGGATAAAGGAGGGGGTGAGAAGAACCAAGGAGAGCCAGGATGTCAGCATGAAATCTGAAATATGTAACAGAAACTTGTGATACTGAGGGAGCTTGGAGGCCAGCACATATTCTGGAATGCTAATAGGCACCACAGATAGCCATTTGTCCCCTCTGCCAGTGATAAGAAAAATGGCTCCATTTGGTAGAGGAGATTCAGCTTTCCAAGTTCTTGAGGAGTGCTTGTTTTTGTCTAACCACCAGAATTTGGGGAAGTAAAGTATCCTTTGGACCTGACAATATACACTCCTCTCCTCTTCATCTCCCCCCACCTCTCCCCCCAAATTTCATTAACATGTCTCCCTCTCAATTGCATATCTTGTTTGTTTGTTTGTTTGTTTTAATAGGCACTAAATCCAGTTAGTGCTGCCCATATGTACATGCATGGATATAGGGCCATCAAATAAAGCATAGGAATTCTATCAGTGGCCATGTCCTCAATAAAGAATTATTCCCCCTCAATCAGCTAATACATACTTAGCAGGGAATGTGGTTTGAATATCATCTATCCCTTTGGTGCAAGAATTTTGCTGCCATGGTTTTATGCAGGCAGCCACAGATGCTCTGAGTTCACAGGGACTACAGCCATGCCATGGCTAATAGACTCCATTTTATTGTGCTCTTAAGACATTAAATTTCAACTTCATCTACTTCTATAGTTCTATCACCAATTAGAATCTCTTATAACTGTTACAATGTAAAGGAGGAAAGGTGGGATTCTAGAGAAATTACAGGCAGAGTCAGGATAAATATTAGACTAAGATTTGGAGAACCAAGGTGAACAGAGGCACCTGGATACCTAGATGATCATCTGAACTTGCAAGACAGACGCTTTTTTGAACCCATATTTTCACTCTTTCCAGATGACAGTCTTCGTATTTCTTCAATATTTTTCTACTTTAGCCTTAGAAGAGTATGGGCGAGCCAATAGCAGAAGTCCTTCATTAAAGTTACATACCTTGCTTCAGATTCTGCCTCCCTTCCGCCCTCCCTTTTTCCCTTCCCCCCTCTTCTGTGTTATTTAGGTTAATTAATGTAAATGCATATGCAGATAGAAAAACCTTACTTATTTCTCTGAGAGCCCTCACTTTTGTCCCTAAGGTGATGTTTTAGAGGCTGCTACCTGGAAGGATTTACTATCCTCCAGGCAAATATAATAAAGATGTAAGTATAGAAACAACTTTCACATGTATGTTTATTCATCCTCCATTGCTTTTTATAGGGGATTGAAGAAAGGAATTGCCACACAGCAGGGGAGACTGGGGAATACAGATTTTTATCTGGGTGGCAGACTGCCCAGATAAAAAAGGGTAGAAAGGGAGAATGGGAATTGGGAAGCAATTATCCATCTCTAGTACCATGATAGATTTCTACGGTTTGCTTCTAAATTTATGGAACTATGAAATACTTGCATTTTACAGACCCCAATTTCTACTATTTTAATGTGTTCCTTCTCTCCTTTTGCAATGTTTCATTTTGCCACGTGTCTTAAGGTGCTGCATATTTCTCATGCATAGGTATCAGTGTCTCTTGACACATTACAGATCTGTAAGTAAAACTTAATGAAAATACAAAAATGTGGATTTGGATTTAAGAACTGATTGGTATCACAACACATGCATTTATTAAAGTTGTTTTATTCCATATCATCTGAATATTGTTGGAAACAAAGGAAGGTGACAAATTTTAACAAATAGATATGTATTTTGAAGACCAACCACAGGCATTGTTATTATGTATGCAGAGTATGAGACAATGGAATGTTGATTTTCAAAATTGTATAATAATTTTATGTTTAATCTTATTACAGTTAAAAAAAACCTATTCTTTACTATTAATTATATAGAGATTTCTGCATGAGCACCCAAGAGTATCTCTGAGTTAATCTTGTGAAGTTAATGGCTTGACCAGGTAAGTCAAATTATAAGCAATGAACTTATTGTTAAAACTAAGCTGCAGGGACTTTCAACACAGGACAGAGGGTACAAGTGATTTCAGGACACTATGGAACACAACCTTAGAAATATTAAAGATAGCTGCAGACTGGATTTCACATTTGTTGTGTCTATTAGGAATGAGGCTGAGTTCTGCAAGCAGAAGTGAGTTCTGAGCTAGTGCAGTGCACTGTGGTATAGAGAAAATGAATGAAATCATACCACCTGATGTTTGTAAGAACCTTTTACATGCACTTCTGTTTTATATTTTCATATATTTAAGACAAGGTAATATAGACTTTTAAAGATTAAATGACTTGACCTAAACTGTATAAGCGCCAACCAGTATTTTCTACAGCATCATTTTTACAGCATGCTTGTGCACAGAGCCTGTTGTAAATGCTGTGGTCCTGAGGCTCCATGTCTCACAGAACTCAACTTTTCACACCCTCCATCCTTTCTGACTCTTGGTCCCACTTTTTAAGTATCTTTTTTCTTCTACATTGAACTCCCATGAATGTGAGTCAATTCTCTGCACAGATTGTGTGGTTTACCTTCTCATTCTGGACCTGGACTAATTCTGTGAGCATAACACTTTGTACCTTTGGTCTCTGTTATATTTGCTACAAGACACTGAATGAGGGAACTGAGCACTAATAGAAGTCCTAGAAAGAAAATCTGGCCTACTATAATACTTTCCTGTCAAACAATATGGTTGTACATGATTTAAACAGAAACATAGCTTGATCCTATTTTGATTCAAAGAGAAACATAATTATGCACCCATCTCAGTCATGATGAATGTTATACCATTGAATTTTCCATTTTATAATGTCTTCTCTACCCTCAAAATAATACTTTGGGGCTGGTGAGATGGCTCAGTGGGTAAGAGCACCCGACTGCTCTTCCGAAGGTCCTGAGTTCAAATCCCAGCAACCACATGGTGGCTCACAACCATCCNTAACAAGATCTGNCGCCCTCTTCTGGAGTTTCTGATGACAGCTACANTGTACTTACATATAATAAATAAATAAATAAATAAATAAATAAATAAATAAATAAATAAATAAAATAATACTTTGATCTGATCATTTTTTGAGTCAAATCATTGTAAGAACCAAAATTATATTATTTCCTTTCTTCATTATATAATTATTCATACAACATTTTAATGGTTTTATATAATTTCAAAATTTGCATTATTTTTATTCTGCAATTTGTATGTGTATAACTAATTCAGCCAGTATTCTATATCTCTGTTTGAGTTTTTAAAGCATTATATTTGAAAGTAAAAATATAACAATCCTATCTATCTATCTATCTATCTATCTATCTATCTATCTATCTATCTATCTATCTATCATCTATCACATATATATAATCCTATCTATCTATCTACCTATCTATCTATCTATCTATCTATCATCTGTCTATCTTTCATCTGTCTATTTATCTATCTATCATTTATCTATATGTCTATCTATCTGTAATAAATCTCTATGACTACATTTCTAGTTCAGAGGTACTGCATATAAACATACAGATAGAATATAGAGAGAATAAAATTAATTTTTCTTTTAAAATGGAATTTAAATGTATTAGAGATACAATTTAAGAGGAAAACAAAATCATGGAAGTATAACTAATGTTGCTTTTGATAAGCAACCACAGTTATCCACTTATTTGTTCACAGAGACATTGCATGCAAGCATAAATGTGTGAAGATTAAGTTCAATTCTTTCATTTGAGAATACTTATGTTTTCTCTTATACCCAACTTATGAGAGTCTAGATGTTCTTTCCAAACAAAATGATTAGTGAGAGAAAGAAGCTTGGGCTCTTATGTCACTGTTCAATGTTTGGAGCTCACTGCTATTTAACTCCTTATTTAGTGCATAGCACAGGTAATCACTGCAGATTTTACTATACAGCCTTTATTTCTGTTGTTTTTCTCACTCTGCCTGTCCATTCACTTTGAAAGAAGGAAGGTTTTTGAAAATCACTTTCTTATTTCTCTACATTTTAATATAATGTATTTCGATCATATTCTTTCCCCTCCCCCAAATCAGCCAAAGTCCTCCCCCTTCCTTACCCATCTAGCTTTATGCTTCCCCCTCTCTCCATCTGTCTTTCTCTCAAGAAAGCAAGTCAGAAAACAAACAAAAAACAAATCCAAAGGGCAAAAAACCCCAAGAAATTAAAAACTAGGACAAACAAACAAACAAACAAGCAAACAATCCACCACACCATAAGAATAACAAAAGAGAAAGCACCACAAACATGCAGTTCAATTTGACTTGGCCAGGTACTCTTTACCATGAAAATGAAGCCTGTCCTGGAGTATGGTTAAAATACCCAGGGTCATCCCATTGGAGAAAACCAATATTCTTTCTTCCAGTAGGTATCAGCTGCAAACAGCTTTTTGGTTGGAGATAGAATTTATGCCTACTTCTGCTTCTCCATGCTGGAATTTTGTCTGACTTCAGTTTGCACAGCTATTGTACATGCTGTCACAATCTCTCTTAGTTCATTTGTGTTGTACCTGAAAACTCTGTTTTCAACCTACTTTATAAAGCATCCCACCTCCCCTCCAACCTACCACCCAGCAGAAGTAGTGGAAAGAAAAGTTATTTGGACATGGGGGAGATAGACAATTAGAAATAGTTCTTCTCTTGGAGGTGAGCCCAATCTTCACTGTCAGGACATCAACAATTCAGTCCAGTAGCAAACACCAAATACGAATCAGCAACTTCAGTCCAGTTCTCTCAGCAGACACCACACATGAACCAGCAGCTGCAGTTCAATCCTGAAGAAACTGCAAGGCTAGTCTACTAGCTCAAGGCCACAGAAGCCACAGGAAACTCCCAAGAAATGTTTTGGTGAGATTCTCTTTATGGCATTACCACAAACAGAGCTCAGCAATACAATGTAAGGCAAACCAATGCATGTTTGTTGTTAGTGAAGAATAGCAAGGTAGAGCAAAGCAAACCAATTCTCATGTCCCACTGTGGGGGTCATATTTATATTCCTTCTATACATGTGTACTTTTATGTGTTTTGCTATAGCAGAACATCCTTTTTCACCTGTGTCTGCTTCAGAAAAACATTCTTTCCTCTGTCTGCTTTAGTAAAGCATCCTTTCACCCATGTGCCCTGGAAAAACGTCATTTGATATAACTGACTCTCCAAAGAAAACAGAGTTTCCACTTCAAGAGTGTCTATTTTAATTACAATTGACTGCAAGAACATGTTTCTCTGGTGAGGATTGTGTGATACATTGCTCTATGAGCATAGAAATATGTCATTCAGAGTTATTTTTATTGCTGTGCTCATTTAGCAGAATAGTAGTATTTTCCTTTAGAGCCTGTGACCTGTTCAGTCTCAGATTCTTGGCATCATTAATAGTGTCAGGTGATGGTTCTATGTCATGAAATGTGCCTTAAATCAAATTAAAATAGTGCTTGGCTACTCCCATAATATTTGTTCCATCATTGTACCAGTATATCTTGTAGGCAGGACCCTGTTGTATATTCATTATTTTTCCATAATGACATTATAGATGTCTTGTTGTTCTTTTGAATATACAGAAAAGTATAGATTCTGGATGGATGATGTGACTGAGGGAACGAGAGCCTCAAATGATTTTAGCAAAACATAACTATGCAACCGACCTGGGTGTTCACCTCAGAATACCAGAGATAAGAGAATGGTTTCTGCTTAAAACCATTCTGTTTGCAAGATCAGTTTGCTACAAAGCTATCCTGTACCTTAGCTAACAGCTTCCTTGCCTGGGTCTCAAGAGATAACCTGGAATTTTTATGTTAACTCCTGTGGCCAATGTAAAGTTTTCTGATCTTCTTTCTTATTGTGGCAGAGTGCCATTCTGATACTTTTCCTGGGAAATCAATTTCTACTTACCTCCAATAAAGAGAGCAACAAGAGATCAAATAAACAACTCCAACTTGCTGAAGTAATAGGCTTATTGGGGTTACTCAGAAGAGCATGGGTGACGCAAAGGCAGATGCATCATGGAATAATTATTTCAGTATGAATGACGACAGGTGAAACTGTAGCAAGGACTACTCTGCACAACTTACAGGCACCTACTTGAATAAAGAACATTGTCTGCTCTACCCACCCCCAGCATCTGTTTACTGCTTATACAACCTCTTACCCAACCCCAATACTTTTGAAACAGGGCTTCTCTGTGGCTGTGCCGAAATTTGCTCTGCAGACCAGGTTGGTCTCAAACTCAGAGATCCACCTGCCTCTGCCTCCTGAGCACTGTGATTAAAGGCATGTGCCAATACTGCCTGGCTAGTAAGGGGCTTCTTGAGTCTTGTAAGTTTCCCTGATCCTGATGAGTTTTGTAACTTGTGAATTCATAAGCTTTTGATCTCTCCCAGGGAGAGGCTGTCTCAATCCAGAGGAAACAACTATAGGAGCACAAAGAAAGTATGCAGAGATAATTTCATTATCTTGCGCATTAGAAAGTTGGACTTTTCTATTGAAATTTGAGTAGGAATAACATTTTATTTAGAAAATAAAGTCCCTTTTGAGTTTTAAAGTCAATGCTTCATTTTTCTTTGTTATTTAACACATGCTCTTTTCTCCTTTCTTGAAGGTTCTATGATATTCTTTGAAAATCTATAGATTAAATTTCTCAATAAACATACTGTATGAGGGATGGAAGTTCTTGTGCTCACGGGTAAGCAGCAGGAGACCCAGCAATGTTAAACACACAGGGTTGTCTTTTCATGGAGAGAGATGTATAACCTGTTTTGTTGTTGTTGTTGTTGATTTGCTTGTTTTTTGCTTTTCTCCAGAAGGCTGGGAGTGATATAGTTAATAGCTTGGTGATGATTTGTGTGGCTGAGACCAAACTGGGTCCTCCCATAGACATTTATCCTGAGCATTTTTTTTTCTCAGTCAATCTATAAAACTTCTCTTTATGGAAGATGTCACATGCAATTTATAAAGACTTTTGATGTTGATGTAGTCATGTCAACAAGCTGTGTTGTGCACATGGAACTAAGTTAATTATCACCAGAAAAAAAATATATCATCAAATTGTGCCATGCCAAAATATTCCTAAAGTAAAGTAGCCAGGGTCAGAGTCCTGAAGTTTGAACAATACCAGCTACTGAATTGTGTTGAACTGAACTGCATTCTTGCCTCCTATGAATTATCACTGCTGGCCATGGTATACAGGGACCCCCTACAACAGAATGTGAGCTGCAAGCCACAGATTTCAATGTCTTTATATTCTCTTTGACCTTATGAATTATTCCAGAGAAACATGTTGTAAATGGAATATAAGAGGAACATTATCTCACTACAAAGTTTTGGGAGTAGAGTCAGGGGAGAGAACACACAGCCTCAGAGTTCAGCATTTATATTTCAGTGCCACTTTTTTGAAAAGTAAATTGTCCAATTCCACAGCTATTTTTAGCAGAGATTCTCTATTTTAATCTTTTCAGAAGAATATTTTTCATATTTTGTTGGAGTGGAGTTAAGTGGAAGTCAGTCATTCTGTGAAGTAAAGCCTAGGAAAGCATCCAAGACTTTAAGTGATTTCCAACCAAATTTTTTTCTTTTTTCTTTTTTCTCGAGATAGGGTTTCTCTGTGTTGTCCTAGCTGTCCTGGAACTCACTCTGCAGACCAGGCTGGCCTCTAACTCAGAGATCTGCCTGCCTCTGCCTCCCAAGTGCTGGGATTAAAGGCGTGTACCACCACGCCCAGCTTCCCAACCAACTTTTATCCCAGTCTTGGTATAACTACCTCATCCAACCAGGGGTCTCTATGGAAATAATTTCCAGAAATATCAGAATAAATATTACTGAAGATTCTTCTGAATGAATCAGGTTATTTAAAATTTTTTTCCACTATATACTTTGGAGCTTGTCTGTATAGACATGTGTAATGAGTGGCCATTCTCTTATTCCCAGGTTTGTGTGAGGGAGATCGGGAGTAAGAGAGAGAGAGAGAGAGAGAGAGAGAGAGAGAGAGAGAGAGAGAGAGAGAGAGAGAGAGAGAGAGAGAGAATTTGATATACCAATAGATAGATCATAGATAGAGAGTTAAAGATAGATGATGTTAAAAGATTCCATCTACCTCTCATCCTACCTTGGTGAGGTTTGAATTTAGTGTGTATTCTCAACCTACTATTTTAAGTTTAAACCCAAATGATCAGTTTAGTTTTTGTTGTTGTTTTGTTTTCTCATCCTACAGAAGGAAAGTTTTAACATGATTTACATTTCCTTGTATATGGTCTTCTTAGGAAAAAAATGAAGTTTTTATTTGATGATAAAAGTAATTAAGAAATATTGATAACTTCTAATTCAAGGAAATTATTAACAGAATAATTATATAAATAGATATTCAAATCTTGATTTTTTTCAGTAAATCGTTGTATCTCTTGTTTGATATATCATCTATTTGAAGAGAACAGAGCACATAAAAATGCATAACGTAAAAAAACAAAAGCAGAAGCTGACAGAAAACAGACATTAAGATCTCATTCACAAAAAATAAAAGAGAAGTTAATTGAATGCTGAAGACTCAGGAACTGGACTGGCAAATAGTACTGTTAATACATAACAAAACTGTATATTCTAACAAAACCGAAGTATTTCATCTGTCCATAGCTAACTGGCCTTTGGGAATCTTCCGGTATCTTTCTAAATGAAGGAAGCTATTTCTCCTGCTTTTGTCTAAATGTTATCTCCAGTATACTTCCCTTATTTAATTACACATAGAGTTCACTGATTCCCTGGCTGATGCAAATAAAATTCTGGTTTCCTCATGCAACCTTTCAATGAAATACTTCAATAGGCATACAGTTACCTGAAGTTATTTAAAAGCCTGAGTGTGGGAGGACTGTAGTTGTTATCACTCAGGTGCAATACAATCAACCATCCAACTGTTCACCATTTCCAATGGCAGCTTTATTCCACAGCCTCCTTGCTTCTGAGATGCCTCTCTGGATCAATCATATCTGCCAGTGCAGAGGGAAATTAAAAAACAAAACAAGACATACTTTTGCTTGCAGACTAGCCATCCTACACAGAAGGGGATCATTTCTAATCAGGTAGCTGGTAGGGCTTCAGACATTTGCTAGCCTTAGTGTATTTGAAGAGTGCTCTGGAAGCACTTCTCTGCACGGAGAAAGCTGAAGTAGGATGCATTTGCAGTTGAGTTCTGAGTTGTGAAGCATCAGTGGAGCATGCTTCAGCCCGATGAAAGGCTTCTGCTAGCATGTTAATGATACACAGGATCGTTTAGCATGATTCATGGTGAATCCCATCAGTCCTTTTGCCTCTGTTGCTACGGAAAACCACTGAAGGGAAATGTAAAGCTACTTCAAAAAGGCTATTTGTCTTTGAGATCTCAATTTAGCAGGCCATTTAAAGCACAAATACAGTCTGGAGAGACAGCTCAATGCTTAAGAGCACTTGCTGCTCTTCCAGAGGGCCATAGTTTGGCTCCCAGGACCCACTCAGGCAGCAGGCAGCTCACAATTGCATGTAATTGCAGTTCCTAGGAATCTTCTGACTTAGAAGTAGGGGACACACACACGCACACAGAAGAAAGAAGAATAAAACTAAATCTAAAAAGAAGAAAGTACAAATAGATCATGCCATGTGAAGAAATTTCTTTGTTTATTGATTAACATAATTTTATTAATAAGGTACTCTAGCTGTATATGTAGCAGAAGATGGCCTGTTTGGCCATCATTGGGAAGAGAGGCCCCTTGGTCTTGCAAACTTTATATGCCCCAGTACAGGGGAATGCCAGGGCCAAGAAGTGGGAGTGGGTGAGTAGGAGAGCAGGGGTGGGAGGAGGGTATAGGGTACTTTCGGGATAGCATTTGAAATGTAAATAAAGAAAAATATCTAATAAAAAATAATAATAAAATAAAATATAAAAGGAAGCAATACAAAAAAAAAAAGGTACAGTGTGATATTTCTACATAATACTTTTGTGGGCTCCATCATGAAGACTAAACCAGCTTTGCAAAGTTTTGCCTCTTAATGCTGCCCCTTTTCAGGGAATGGGTCAGTATTTTAGCATAGGAATTTAGGAACAGATTACAAACACTTAAACCATAACATTGACTAAATAGATTTCAAAATTTCTATTTTGTTTTGTTTTGTTTTGTTTTGCTTTTTGCTTTGCTTTGCTTTGCTTTGCTTTGCTTTGCTCTGCTCTGCTCTGCTCTGCTCTGCTCTGCTCTGCTCTGCTCTGCTCTGCTCTGCTCTGCTCTGCTCTGCTCTGCTCTGCTCTGCTCTGC
>NC_034604.1:53607973-53666620 GCF_900095145.1 Mus pahari | reverse complement strand
CTGCTCTGCTCTGCTCTGCTCTGCTCTGCTCTGCCCTGCTCTGCACTGCTCTGCTCTGTGCTGCTCTGCTCTGCTCTGCTTTGTTTTGTTTGGAGACAGGTTTTCTTTTCTGTGTGTAACCCTGAGTATCCTGGATTTTGCTCTGTAGACCAGGCTGACCTTGAACTCAGAGATCCACCTACTTCTAATTTTAAGATTTCTAATGGTAGTATGTAATAAGAGTACAGTGCAAAATGTACTTTAGTAGTTTCTTTTTCTTATGGCTGTGCTTTGAATTTAATATGTGATTAAGTTCATATATTGTTTTCCATATTTTCTCCATTTCTTAGTGGTTTAAGTTTGTATTTTAATGTACTATAGCTTAAAGATAAGGGTGAAAATGGTATTCAGAGAATTGATACTTCCTTCCATATACTATATTGTTACCACTACTTTATCTTTCCTGATAAACAAGGTGTTAAGTAATTGCTAGCCTTTATTTCTTTGTAAGAATTACAATATACAAATGCTAATATATATTTGTCATGAATTGCCTTAATTGCCATCTCATTCAGCTTAGATTCATCTGTGAATAGTGACCTCAACTGAGGAACTGTCTTCATCAAGTTGACATGTGTAAGCATGCCTGTGGGGACTGGGTTTCCTTGATCCTTTTTGATGTAGGAGGGCCCAGCATATTGTGAGCAGTGTCATCCCTAGGCAGGTGATACTAGGGTGCATTACAAAGTTAGCTAAATATAAGTTACTGAGAAACTCAGTAAGCCATGTTTCTCTCTGGTTTTTGCTTCAAGTTGCTATTTGACTTCTATGATGGACTGTAGCCTGTAAATTGAATAAGCACTTTCTTTCCTTGTGCTTCTTTTGGTATGCTTCTTTTTTTTATCACCATGACAGAAAGGATTCAAACAATACTGTAACTTTGTATATTTACAGAAGTACAGATTATATGGTGTATATATTTATTTGTGATATATAAGCTATATGTAACATGTATATTATATAAATTTCTGTGTGTTTCTTAAACAAGAGGTTTACTATAAGATTGGACATATTTAATTTCTATTATTTTCAAAGAAAATATCCTAGAAATTACTTCATATGCATTCTTTTTTTTTTTAAAGATTTATTTATTATTATATGTAAGTACACTGTAGCTGTCTTCAGACACTCCAGAAGAGGGAGTCAGATCTTGTTACGGATGGTTATGAGCCACCATGTGGTTGCTGGGATTTGAACTCTGGACCTTTGGAAGAGCAGTCGGGTGCTCTTACCCACTGAGCCATCTCACCAGCCCCCTTCATATGCATTCTTAAAGATATTAAACATCTTTAGGTATCTATCATTCTATTTTAGATATGTTTTAAATTGACATGTTTATGTTTGTCGTGGGAGGTATGATGTTTGATCTGTGCGTGCATTATGGAATAAGGAAGCCAAACTAACATCATTGGTTATATTTACCATGTTTTGTGGACAGAACAGGCTACCCTTAGCTATTGTAAGCAAACAATACATTGTTATGTAGTCAAAAGACTACAAGTGTAGTTCACCTCCCTCAGGATTATCTGTTCTCTCCTCCCCAGGAAAGCAGGTACATGCTACCACTTACATTCTCACTAACAAAGCATAAAGCCAAGCTTCAGATTGCTAACCTGGATAGAGGTAGGTTCTAAATGGTTTCAGCATAAATGTCTTCTATTCTGCATTCATAAATCTCAGGTCTGCCTCTGTGTTTTGATAATTTATGAATCGTGATTTTTTACTAGCTTATTTTTGTCACTCTTCTCAGAGTTTTATGGATATTAGAGTGACAAGTCCACTCCATGTGACACACTACAATATTTTTTCTCTTAGTTTGATGTATTTTTCAAATGTTTCTTACTTGATTCCTTGTGAAAAATATTGTTTTAAAAAGCTAACCATAATTCATTTAAAATGACTACTAGGTCCTCGTGCCCTTAGGTTAAGGCCAAAGTGATTTAACATCTTATGTTTTCAAGAGTTTGATGTTTTGAGTCAGGTCTCTGATCATTCTAAGTCTACTCTGGCATTTGGTATGAAGTAAGTGCCAATTTTATCTCCCCCCAGTGGCTCGCTAGTATTCCTCACATGGTATGTTAAAAGGTCAGGGTGTTGTTGCAGATCTGTCAGCCTACCCACATGAGTACTGGGCCATTTTAATTATAGATGATTTCTGCTGGGTTAAGTCTCAGAAGCTTGGTTTTAGAGTTTTCCTATGTAGTCTTAGACGCCTTCTTTTACTTGTAAAATTTTAATAAGTCTTTCTATATATTTAAGATAAAATTTAATATTTTTAATCTATGTGCCATTAAATTCACGTAAACATGAGATTTTCCATTATGATACTGAATCTTCCTGTCCTAGAACTAGTGAGGCATTTTTTACATATTTTAATTGTCCTCTGCTTTTTAATATAAATGTTTCATATTTATTGTTAAATTCATTCCTATTTTTGGCAGTGTAAATAGAATTTTTCTCATTTTCCTTCTTCCTCCTCTCTTCTCCCATTTTTCTCCCCACCCTCTCCTCTCTCTGTCTCTCTTATTTCCTTCCTTCCTTCTTTCCTTCCTTCCTCCCTCCCTTCGTCCTTCCCTCCCTCCCTCCTTCCTTATTTATCTCCTTCTTTTCCCCCTTTTTGCAGGGTCCCATTAAACTCATGCTAACCCAGAACTCACTAGATGGCCATTGGTGATTTTAAATGCTTCTTTCCACCTCCCCTGTCTTTTTAAAAAGAAAATTAATTTACTTTACACCTGGCCACAGATTTTCCTCCTTCCTCTTCTCCCAGTCTTTCCCACCTACCCACTGTCCACTCTTCCTCCTGTTCTCTTCAGAGAAGGGGAGACCTCACGTGGATACAGACCAACATTGCCCTAT
This sequence comes from Mus pahari, assembly GCF_900095145.1. NCBI lineage: Eukaryota > Metazoa > Chordata > Mammalia > Rodentia > Muridae > Mus > Mus pahari. The sequence goes on along the minus strand of NC_034604.1, from coordinate 53,663,722 downwards.
CAAGTTTCAGTAAGACTAGGCATATCTTCTCCTACTGAGGACAGGAGATGCAGCCCAATTAGGGGAGAGGGTCCCAAAGGCAGGCAGCAGAGTCAGAGACAGCCCCTGCTTCTGTTGTTAGGAGTCAGACATGAAGACCAAGCTGCACAAACGTTACATAAAGAAGGCCTAGGTCAGTCCCATACATGCTCCTTGGTTGGCGGTTACGTCTCGGTGAGCCCCTATGGACCTAGATTAGTTGATTCTGTAGGTTTCCTTGGGGTGTCCTTGACTCCTCTGGCCCCTGTAACCCTTCTTCCTCTTCTTTTGCAGGATTTCCCAAGTGATGCCTAGTGTTTGACTGTGGGTCTCTGCATCTATTTACATAAGGTGCTGGGTGAAGCCTCTGTGATGGTGCTCATGCTAGGCTCCTGTCTGCAGATATAGAATATTATTAACAGTGTTGGGGCAGGCTTCCTCTCATTGGACCAATGGGAGCTGGACCATTCATTGGTTGACTCTTCCCTCAATTTCTGCTCCGTCTTTATTCCTGAACATCTTGTAGGTAGGACAAATTGTAGGATGAAAGTTTTGTGGCTGGGTTGGTGTTCCAGTTTCTCAACTGCAAGTCTTGCTAAGTTACAGAAAATGGCTTGTTTAGGTTCCATATCCCCCATTGCTATTAGTCTTAGCTAGGGTCACCTTCATAGGTTTCTGGGAGTTTCCACTACACTAGGTTTCCAATTTGTCCCAGAGATTTCTCCCCTTTCCAGTCGTCTCTCCCAGTACTCTGTCCCTCTGTCCTCCCTCCACTCAGTCCCTCCTGTTCTCATCCACCTAAACCGATCCAGTTCCCTTACCCTGTCCACCCACAATGTCTATTCTGTTTTCTCTTCTCAGTGAGATTCACGCATGCCCCCTTGAGCCTCATTCTAACTTAGCATTTTTCCATCTGTGGGTTGTAGAATGATTATTTTTTACTTTACATCTAATATCCACTTATAAGTGAGTACATACCATTTTTATCGTTTGGGTCTGGGTTACTTCAGTCAGCATGATCTTTTGTCACTTTATTTATATGCATGCAAATTTCATGAAGTCATTGTTTTGAATAGCTAAGTAATATTCCATTGTGTGAATGCACCACACATTTTTTTTTTTTTTTTTTTAACTTTGGTCCTCCTGCTTCCTTCTTCCAAGTGTTGAGATTACAGACTTTCTCCATCACACACAGTCAATATGTTGCTGGTAATTAAAGTCAGTGAATTTGTTCATGTCAGGCAACCATTCTATCAACTGAGCTATACCACAGTCAAGTTTTTCTTCAGTGGTAATGTCTAACTGTCTAACAGCTTTTGTTGTGTAAATGAAGATTTCCAATTTTTGTTCACAAGTATTACTTATATTTTACTGAATTTATTACTGAGTAATGTTTATTTTTGGTTTTTCGAATTCTCCGATTATCTTAATGTCTTTGAAGAGATCAGCTTGCCTTTTTATTTGCCTATTTAGCTGTTTTATGAAGGATGTAGTACAGGGCAATAAGGTTCTAGTTTTGTTAAAAGAAAAATGATTTCTGATTGTTTATTGTTTCATTTTTTCTGGCAAATCTCTGTAAATCCCTTTGTTTTAATCTTTTATAAATTACTTTGAGGAAGTTTCTCTTGAATACATCATAGAGTCGGGCTTTGCCTTGGGACATCTCCATATTACATTGAGTAGATCCTTGAACTCCTGCTAGTTTGGCTTAGAGCAGTGAGGTAAAATTGTTTACTGTATTCCTGGGATGGTAATTTATATAAAACAGAGCATTTTACTAAATTGTGCTGTTTCTATTTCTAAGTAGATGTTAATGCCATTCACTGAGTTGCTTGAAAGGCAGAATGAAGGTTTAAAAGGTGTGCATTTTGAGGGCAAATGGGTATCAGGAAAACATGCTGAGAAGGATGTTCAACAAGGCGTTCTAGATTTTGCATGACTATAGCAAGGACTTAAAATAGAGGCAAATCTAAAGGTCTATAGTGTGTGGGATTTGCAGAGCAGGCTCTCCCTTCATGTTTCATCTTCCTATTGATTAGTCTCTGGTAGTTGCTTAAACTCTCAGAGCCTAGTATCTGTAATTAGAAACATCAGATAAAACATACGCTACAAACTGTTTTCCAAAATATTATGACCCTCAAATTTTATAATTCCCATAATCAAACTTCCATAATATCTCATTCCTAAATTAAGTTGAGGTATTCTTTTTGTCTTATAGATATTATATAATGACATTCTTTTGTAACTATGTACTTAAATAATTGAACTTTTAAAAACTGAAGTACTAGAATTTTATTTTCATTATTCTTCTCTGTGCCTTTTCTGAACTCACATGCACTAAAGTAATGTTTCTCAATTTCCTGGTTTTAGTTTTGGGTTTTCTCTTTTCCCAACTGTGTCTTTTTCTCTGCAAGTATGTGTGTATCTTACTCCGTATTTTTGAATCATATTCATATATCATTATATTTCGGCTTATCAGCTTGTGTGTGCTTAGACTTTAGGATGTTGACTTTGTAGGATGGTCCTAGTTAGGGTTTTTATTGATGTTACAAAACACCATGACCAAAAAGCAATTTTGTGAGGAAAGGGTTTATTCAGCTTATACTTCCACATTGCTGTGCATCACTGAAGGAATTCAGGGCAGGAACTAAAGCAGGGCAGGAACCTGGAGGCAGATGCTGATGCAGAGGTTATAGAGGGAACTCAAGCAGGGCAGAAACCTGGAGGCAGCACTAAGTACAACTATCTGCACTCATGATTCACTCTGTTTTTCATGAGTTTTGCGTGTAAAATAAGTATGATTCTTCCTGCTCTATTAGACGCCTTGTTGAGATTTTCGTGGAACAAGCATATGAATATGAGTGTAGTTCCTGAAATACAGAGTTTTTTAAGAATAACTTCCTCCATGGATGTTCAGAGCAATAAGTACTACTATGTGCACTCATGATTCACTCTGTTTTTCATGATTTTAAATGTAAAACGAGTATTTATCCTCCTCCTATATTAGAGGCATTATAGAGTTTTCTGTAGAACAAGCATATGAATATGAGTGCAGTTCCTGACATACTGGTTATTCTAAGAAAAACTTCAACATTTCTTGTTCAGAGCATTAATTACAACTATCTGCACTCATGATTCACTCTGTTTTTCTTGAGAACTCAAGCAGGGCAGAAACCTGGAGGCAGATGCTGATGCAGAGGTTATAGAGGGTGCTGCTTACTGGCTTGCTTACTCATAACCTGCTACCTTCTTATCCAACCCAAGATCATCAGCCCAAGGATGCCACCACCCACAATAGTTTGGGCCCTTCCTCATCAATCACTAATTAAGGAAATGTCTTGCAGATGGATCTCATGGAAGAATTTCCTCAGCTGAGGCTCCTTGCTCTCTGACCACTCTAGCTTGGGTCAAGTTGACACACAAAACCACCTACACATGGATATATGCTTAAGTGGAGGTATGCATTTATATTTAGCACCTCCTCTATGAAAAATAATAATTATAATTGACTATCATCTTTCCTTTTCTTATCAACATTTAATTAATATACTGTTTATTTTGGTTCATCTTTTTAAAAAAAAATTTATTAATTTATATTCCAGCATTGGCTCCCCTCCAGCTCCCCCTTCCCACAGTTCCCCATCCTGTTCTTTCTCCCCCTTGCCTCTGAGAGGGTGCTCCTCTCCCCCAGCATCCCTCTTCCTTGGTACCTAAAATCTTTCAAGAATTAGGTGCATCTTCTCCCATTAAGGCCAGACTACACAGTTCTCTGCTATATATGTGCGGGGGCCTTGGACCCACCTGCGTATGTTGCCTGTTTGGTGGCTCAATCTCTGGGAGTTCTCAGAGGTTTGGGTTAATTGGGACTGCTGGTCTTCCTATTGGCTTGCCCTCCCCTTCAGCTTCTTCAATCCGTTCCCTAATTCAACCATAGGGGTCCCTGACTTCAGCCCAGTAGTTGGGTGTATGTGCGTCTGTTTCAGTCAGCTGTTTGTAGGGCCTCTTAGTTGACAGCCATGTTAGACTCCTGACTATCACGTCCTAGCATCAGTAATAGTGTCAGGCCTTGGTGTCCCCCCTACCCCCATGAAACGGATTCCAAGTTGGGTCGGTCACTGGTCTGCCTTTCCTTCAGGCTCTTCTCCATTTTTGTCCCTGCAGTTCTTTTAGACAGGAACAATTCTGGGTCAGAAACTTAGTGTGGGTTGGTAGCCCCATTCCTCCACTTGAGACCCTGTCTATCTACTGGAGGTGGACTCTTCCAGTTCTCTCTCCCCACTTTAGGGCATTTTGGCTAAGGCCACTGTGGTTGAGTCCTGAGAATCTTTCACTTCCTAGGTCTCTGGTACTTTCTACAGGGTTCCCCCTGGTTCATCTTACTTATAACTTTAAGTAATATGCTTACAGCTCTCATTATTATTTAATCAGCTTTCTTCCTTTATTCATTTTATTCTTTTATCATCCTCTTCACATTTCCTTGTTGACTGAATCCTCTATTTTTGTCAACTCCATCTGGCATCCCCATAGTTATGGTTGTTACAGCTCCATCTTTCTAGACTGTCAAAGTAGTTCATTACTGGAAAAGTATTCAAAGATAGATTTTAAAACAGAACTTCAAGCATTCAGTACTTAAATTTTTGTCTCCTTTTATAATCAGTAACTTGGCCCCATTACATTTCTTTCCTGGGTTTTGAGTACTGTTCTTGTGTTCTTCAAGGGAGCATGTGCCCATCATCAAAGTTAAATCTTTATTTTGTTTGTTTTCCATTCAAAGTCTGCCTCTGTATCTTGATTTATTTTGGGATCTCAGGCTGGCTTTCTTTCTTTCTTTCTTTCTTTCTTTCTTTCTTTCTTTCTTTCTTTCTTTCTCTTGTCGACAGAGCTAAGTTGATCATTCTTCAAACATCTTCCAACTTCTTGGCTTACCTGACTTAATTTCATTTTCTTGAAACCTTACTTCAGGAATTTATCTCGGTGTTCAATTTGGACCTATTCAAGGCTGTCACTTTGTATATAGTACCTGTTTTTCAAATGAGGCATTCCTGTGGCAGAAAGAAACTATTGTAAACACTGATAATAGGGGAAGGATTAATTAGCATATAAGCTGTCATAGGTTGTGTCATGATGACTGTTGACAATGATTTTCCTTCCATTAGTATATCTAAGGAGCCACTGCCAGTTAGGTCAACTAGGCAGTAGAGGAATACTTGCAATGACTTCTGTGATTTTTGACTATGATTTTTTGTGAACTACAGACCTCCAGATGATTAAATACGTACTCCTATACTCATGATCTATGTCCTGCTTTCTCAAGACAACACATGCAAATTACTTAAAAAAAATCCACAACTTTCTATTGCTTTGATTCTATCTATCTATCTATCTATCTATCTATCTATCTATCTATCTCCCATATATTTATCGATATATCATCTGTCATCTATGTAGCTATTATCAATCTCTGTCTCCCATCTACCAACCATATACCTATTATCTATCTGCCATTAATATATATTACATATTATGTTATATACATATTATATATATCATATATTATATATACACATTATATTATACATATATATATGATAGGCAGATAGATAATAGATATGTGTATAACTGTTGCTTTACTTTATACTTGTCATTACCATTATTATTCCTTTAGATGGTGAAAAACTTGGTTGTTTGCCATTTTTTGAGGGGAGGAGCACAAAATTAAAATAAGGTGTTATGTGTAAAATTGGTATGCTAAGTACTCAGCCTGTACACTGCTGAGTATCTGCGCTTGTAGTTACACTTTGTCACTTTGCTCACTCATGCAGCCTTTTAGTCCATAGCCTTTCTGGGAAAGCCTTTGTAGGTCTATTGTAGGTCTCAGATCTCTCTTTTCTTTTCCAACACTAAATGCTTTTCAGCTTTCTTTCAATCACTCTCTAAATGTGTTATAATTGCTCACTTGATGATCAGTTCTCTTATGGGTATCTTCAAAATTGCTTCATCAGGAAGAGGGGAGGGAAGATTGAAATGTGTCCTGGTTACCTCCTGTCATACAGGAAGCCACTGCTTGTAATATTCCAGATGAATTCCTTTCCTTTGGGCTACAGAGGCTGCCTCACCTTTCTCTCAATCTTACCTTCATGTGCCCACATCTTCTTTGTTTACACTCTTTGTTCAGCTTCATGATGTTTTCTCTGCAGCCTATTTACTCGAATCATTTTTATTTGTTTATTTTTTCTGTTTCTCTACCCAGACTGCTCTCTCATTTTTGGTTCTATTCAATAACTTAGAGTGCTTTGCTTTGCACATTGTAACATAAGTAATTTTTCCTGCATAATGGAAAAAACTGTCTAAAACAGATTTTTTTTTAAGACCTTGTGGTATATTACTACTGGTTAATATTTCTCACACTGTTGGTACTTATATTGGTTCTTTTATTTTTCTGTCATGAAATATAGAGATATCATTCATATGCTAGGATTTAACTTTTATTTTTTATTTAACTTACATAAACTGTAATAAGATTTATTTATTTATTTATTTACATCACTACCATGGTTTTCCCTCCCTCCTCTTTCTCCCAGTCCCTCCTCTGTCTCCCTCTTTTCCCTCTTCTCATTTACTCTTTTTCTGTTTCTCTTCAAAAAAGGACAGACCGCTCATGGCTATCAACCAGCCATGGCTTATCAAGTTGTAGGCACCTCCTGTCCCATTAATGCTGCACGAGGCAACTCAGTAGGAGGAAAGGTCCCAAAGGCAGGCAACAGAGTCAGAGAAAGTCCCTGCTCCCATGATTAGGAGTCCCACAGAAGACCAAGTTATGCAACTGTAATATATGTCCAGAGGGCCTAGGTTAGTCTCATGCAGGCTTCCTGTTTATAAATTCAGCCTCTGAGTCCTGTGTGCCCAGGTTAGTTGAATTTGTGGGTTATTTTGTGATGTCCTTGACTCCTCTGGCTCCTACAATCCTTCCTCCATTCCCCAAGAGGCATCTAATGTTCGACTGTAGATATCTGCATCTGTTACACCAGTTGCTGGGTGAAGGCTCTCTGAAGACAGATGAACTAGGCACCAATCTAGGAGTATAACACAATGTCATTAGTAATCATTTCATTGACTTTTTTGTTTGTTTGTTTGTTTCTGAGCTCTGCTGTCTCTGGTTCCTGGACCTCTAAGCATTGTCAGGGGTGGGCTTCCTCTCATGGAATGGACCTTAAACTGGGCTAGTCATTTGTTGAAACTTCTCTCAAATTCTTCTCCATTCCCCAGCCCTGTACATCCTGTAGGCAGGATAAGTTGTGGGTGTAAGGTTTTGTGACTCTGCTGGTATCCCAGTTTCTCAATTGGAAGTCTTGCTAGATTAAAGAAACTGGCCGGTTTAGGCTGAATGTCCCTCAGTGCTAGGAGTCTTAGCTTGGGTCACCCTCAGATGTTCCTGGGAGTTTTGTGCTAGATTTCTAGTTCATCTCAGAGATGCTTCCCAATTCCAGTTGTCCCAGAGATGAGCCCTTCAGTTGTCTTTCCAAGTACTTTCTCCCTCTGTAGTCTTCCTACCTGATCCCTCCTATTCTCATTCTTCCCCCATCCAGACCCCCACTCCAACCACCCACAATGTCTATTCTGTTCTGGTTTATATTTCTGATTTATAGGTACTGTGTACCAATGACTGTTTTACTAAAAACTGACCCAATTGGATTTTTCACTGACTTGGTTTTTTTTTAAATTGGTGTGTGTGTGTGTGTGTGTGTGTGTGTGTGTGTGTGTGTGTGTGTTATGCACACACACTCATGCCACTCTGTGTATGAGTAGCCAGACAACAACATAGAGTCAGTTCTCATCTTTCTACTATGTATGTCTCTGAAATTGAACTCATTCATATTGTCAGGTTTAAACATCTTCTGAGCCATCTCTTTAGACCTGGATCTTATTATTTTTAAAATCTAGAGAGGAAATAAGACACCAAGAGAAAGAATTTTTTCATTAGAAGCTTAATTTGAATCGGGTATAGTGGTAGCAATGGCAGAGCAATGCAGAGATATTTGTAACAAAGCATGGATTTTCCAATGACATTTTTCTAAGTAAAGCAAACCTCAAGTTCATGCCATTTAAGGTTGTGCGAAGTTTTGTATCATCTAAGGTTGTAGAGTATATCTTCCTCTATTGGACCACACTAAAACCTGGGATTTATCTGAGGAGGGGTAGGAGCCTTTGGTTCCACTCTGTGATGGCCATCACCATATCTATTGCAGTCACTACTGTTGGTAGTAATTCAGAGCTTAAGCTCCAGAGCGACTGTAAATCATATAAATGGAATATTTGTTAATCACACTTTGCCACCTCCTGCCTATGTTGATTGATCACCCAGTGTCTCACTTTCCCCATTGTGGAAATGAGTGTCTCATAGAATTGTCAGGATGAAATGATTGAAGCATGCAAGGTGGCAATAGCACACGTAGGTGAGTGCTATAACTGTCATTGCCACCATCAACATCGGCAATATAGCTACACTGTTGCATTGTGTCCTTATTCTGGGGTGGGTTTTTAGCTCAATGGGACAATTAGTCTTTTAGCAAATATTCATAATGCTTTATTGGTTTCTTGCCTAATTGTAACTGTCTTTAACTATTAGGTAGCTAGGGATGTCCTATTACAAAACAGATAATAAGAAATAACAGGTATGAAATAAGTACAGTTTTAGCAATATAGTTTAAAGGTATAATAGCAAATAATTGAGAATCTAAAAGTGGTGCACAATGTTGCCAAGTTAGTAGAGATGCAGAAGGGAAGTTTAACTGAGGGGACCTTTCCTTATGGATCATAAAGGTAGTTGATTATCAACTATAAAGCTTGCATATTATGTCCAAGCACAAAGGTAACTTCACTGAAGGACTAAGAGCAGAGATCATTCCCATGGGAGTGTGTTGTGAGGAGACATGGGGTGGGAGATAGTGGGACAGGAATGAGGCTGATCAGCACAAATCTTTCTACACTGTTCATCTTCAAAACTCACAGTCATTTATTACTCAATAAAATAAAGTTAAATGTCCAAAGAGCTAGAGAGGAATTTTATATTTCTTTAACAAGGTCAGCTCTTCAGAAGGTTTCCATACGTCATCAAAACTGGCTTCCCATGAAGCTCAGAGACATGCATGATTGGCTGAGAAGACAAAGACACACATCTATTCATCCCAGACAGGGTTCTGAGGACAGAATCAAACTAAAGCAAATTCAAACAAAAATAATTCCACCCCAGTCTAGCTTGGTAGTCCAGTGAGTGCATTCAGGATACATAAAGAGACAGTAGCATCACTGAAAACTCAAGCCTGCCTGGGTGATATTGCATCCCTGCTCAACTTGCAGGCAACTCTACCTAATTCTCTCCATTCTTTGCAATTGTTTACTGTATATGCATAACATTGGCAAGGGTCTTTTGAATCTAGTGACTTTCTATGCCCTGTAAATTTCATTTTTATTAATTATTATTATTATTATTATTATTATTATTATTATTATTATTTAGGTTCATACGCCCTTGAGTCTTATGCCATCCACCATTCTCCCTCTAGGGAGTAGTGTTTCAGTATGGGGAAACAACTACACAACATATGCTTTCCAACTACTAATTTCAGTAAGTTTAAAATATAACACACACATACACGCAAACACATGATTCAAAGAAATCACTCTTATTTTACAAACATAAACAATTTCAAATGTATGGCTCTATAATGTTACTTCCTAAGATTTTGCCATATGTAAAGCAGCAGAATTATGGCCTGTGTTGTTGATTCCCATCAGACTCCTACAGTATATGTATAAGTGTAGAGGAAGTCACAGTTCTGTGTACAACAGGGCACACTGAGAAGAAGGTGGGTACAATGTAGGTGTTGGTAAAAACACTTACTACACAGACTTCAGGATGAAGCTTATTCCTACTTACTGAGATCTATCTCCAAGTGGATTTTCCTGTGTTAGCATTTAACCTGTTCAAAGTATATCAAAATATATATTTCATTCAATTGTGTACTGAGACTAGATTCCAAGACACATTTTGATTCCCCACAATTAGCAAACATAGTTCTTACCTACTTGGGAAAGGATTTCAATACTTTTGTCATTATGAGAGTGGCGTAGCCATTTCTGGTCATGATTCCTAATCTCTAGTTGTTTCTTATCCTCTCTGTGAAGCCTGCTGACCAACCCAAATCTGTTCATTCACTTGGCATTTGAATAAGAAATCAGAAAGCGGGTCAGGAAGACTGGAATGTTTTAAAGCTCATTTTCTTATGTGAAGTGTCTTCATTTCCCCTTTGGATCCCTCTCTCCCCCTTTGTTAACCCAGCATTCTTTATATACTTTCCTATTCCTTACATCAGCAAATTTATTTTATTGGCAAATATGTTTGATGTCATGTCATATGTCAGTTTTAAGAGATCTCGGTGGTCCAGATTAATTGAGACTGCTGGTGCTCCTACAGGATAACCCTTCTCCTCAGCTTCTTTCAGCCTTCCCTAATTCAACAACAGGGGTCAGCTGCTTCTGTCCTTTGGTTGGATACAAATATCTGCATCTGACTCTTTCAGCTGCTTGTTGGGTCTTTCAGGGGGCAGTCGTGATAGATCCCTTTTTGTGAGCACTCTGTAGCCTCAGTAATAATGTCAGGCCTTGGGACCCCCCTTGAGCTGGATCCAACTTTGGGCCTGTTGCTGGACCTTCTTTTCCTCAGGCTCCTCTCCATTTCCATCCCTGTAATTCTTTCAGACAGGAACAATTATAGGTCAGAGATGTGACTGTGGATGGCAACCCCATCCCTTACTTGATGCCCTGTCTCAACACTGTACCATCAAACAGACAGCATACACCAGCTGATATGAGGCTTCAACATACATACTGTAGAGGCCTTCAGGTCTGTGTTCATTCAGAGATGATGCACCTAACCCTCAAGAGACTGGAGGGCCCAGGGAATTTAGAGGTCAAAGTGTAAGGCAGAGTAGGGGCATCCACATGGAGATGGGGTGGGTTGGGGAGGAGGTTTGGGATGTGGTGGAGACAGAGGGTGTATGGGTGGGGAACGGAATATTGAATGTAAAAAATAAATGAAAAATACAATTAAATTTTAAAAAGGACTATCCAGAGACTACCCCATTCGGGAGTCCATCCCATTATCAGCCACCAAACCCAGATACTAATGCTCATGCCAGCAAGATTGTGCTGAAGGGACCCTGATATAGCAGCCTCTTGTGAGGCTATGCCAGTGCCTGGCAAACACAGAAGTGGATGCTCTCAGTCAGCTATTGGATGGAACACAGGGCCCCCAATGGAGGAGCTAGAGAAAGTACCCAAGGAGCTGACGGGGGCTGCAACCCTGTAGGTGGAACAACAATATGAACTAAGCAGTACCCCCTGAGCTCATGTCTCTAGCTGCATATGTAGCAGAAGATGGCCTAGTTGGCCATCATTGGGAAGAGAATCTCCTTGGTCTTGCAAACTTTATATGACCCAACACAGGGGAATACCAGGGCCAAGAAGTGGGAGTGGGTGGGTAGGGGAGCAGGGGCGGGGGGAGGGTATAGGGAACTTTCGGGATAGCATTTGAAATGTAAATAAAGAAAATATCTAATAAAAAATGTTAAAAAAATAAATTTAAAAAAGGAAAAAAGAAATATGTCAGTTTGTCATCTACATGTTTATTTAGTATTTGTTCTTGTGTGTTTGTGCATGTACAGGTATACATATACGTGCAGGTGGCTATGCATGTGTGTGAGCATGAATATGAAAGGCAGAGGTTAACCTTGGGTGCCATTCCTCAGATGTCCATTCACTTTGGTTTTTGAGACAGTCTTCTTATAGGCCTAAAGCTTGTCTGTTATCTGGCATTGCTGCCTTGGAAGCTCTGGCAATCCTGGCAATCCTGTCTCCACAGTGCTAAGCTATCAAGAAGACACCTCCAGGCCCAGCTTTTTACTTGGGTTCCCAGGGTTGAACAAACTCAAGCATTCAGCAAATGCTTTAGTTAACTGGGCTATCTCCCACCCCTTCATTTATTTTCTTAAAAGTGCTATAAAGTTTATAAATTTATTCTTTATAACGTGATGCTTTGAAGTATGTACCCATGTTAAACATCATGTTTATGAACTGTCGAGTGGATGAACACAGTGGAAAAGCCCCCAACCTTATGTGAAAATAAAGACAGAAGTTGAAAGTAGAAAGGTGATTGACAAAGGCAGATAATATAGTAAGTTGGGGAGATATTGTTCAAAGAACAAAAAAATTCAGTTATATTGGATGAGTAAACCTAAGACACCTGTTACACAAAATGTAGACATAGTTTCTAATAATCTCAATGCAATATATTCTTGAAAATATCTGAGAGTAATTTCTGTTGTTTTTGTTTGAGACAATAGCTCATGTAGCAGGTTGGTCTGGAACTAAAGCCCGATTCTATACTCCAGCTTCTCTCACCTCTAACACTCCAGACCAAGAATTACAGGTATGCGGTCCCATCACAAAAATATGGCAATGTTTTGTAGGCTGCACATTGATTGGTTGTGACTTTCTGTAATGGTCTCTTTGTTGCAAAAAAAAAAAAAAAAAAAAAAAGTTTCCATGAGGAGGGGTGAAAATTGCACTTATCTGTGTGTATATGGACAAACTTTTATAGATTCTTATTAGTGATTATGCTGTTTTATTAAATTAGTGGCTGTAGATTCATCTTTTATAACCATGATCTAGTTTTTATAGTATTGAATAGTTAGCGAGGCTGCAAATACTAAGTACCTCACCAAGATGGCTTCCCAAACATGAGCTCAACAAGACGGACACCAACTTACATGTCAAACTGCATGGGAGCAAGTCTCCTAAGGTCTCAACCCTACAAAGAAGAACTATAGGCAACAGAGGAAACCTGGGAGTTGAAGAAGTGGCCTTTCTAAGAGAGGAGCATGCCGATTGGTTGTCTAATGCCAAAAGAACAGCTCTGAACATACACATACAGGTCACATTTTGTGGACTCAGCAGGTTATATTTGGGAGTAAATGTTTCTATACAAATACATATATGCACTCAGTAAGAATTGATGAAAAAAGGGGCCACATATTTGAACGTAAGTGTGGAGGGCTATATGGCAAGGTTTGGAGGTAGGGAGATAGGAAGGGAGAATCGTAATTAAAATACAGTCTCAAAAATAAATAAAAAAGTATATGTGAGTTAGTGATATGTATACACTTGATCTGGTCATCTGCACTCCATTGTCTACCATTACATAGACCTTCAGTTCAATTTCTTTCTCAATGTCTCTCCCACCTGTTATTGTAATTCTATATCTGTAAAGTATTCGAAAAATATCCAAAATACTTTGGTTAGTGGCTATGTTGAAGTAGTCATTTTTTTTGCCTTTTATTTAGAATAACTTGACAAAGCCCATTTTGTTTATTTATTTTTCTTTTAGTTTAAGAATGATTGAATTTTGTGTGGGATGTTAGGGTTTCAGTGTTATGAATGAAGAACAGGGGTTACGAGGTTTTGGAAAAATACTTAGCAAAACCGTTGTAAAATACTACAGGGATAAGAATGCTTATGATTTTAATATATATAATTTAGGTGACCTCATAGAAACTTGAAGCACTGAAAATGAATACATCTGAATTTAGGTTAATTATTCATTGAGAGGGGCATTTCACATTTAAATGTTAATGCACTTAATTCTGAAAGTTTTGTCATTTTTAATTCTAACATGATTGTTTTGGAAATCTGAAGGAAAACATGAGAAAGAACTCTAATAAAATTGTATGTGCTAATAGTACTTCCACAAATAACCTTTTGGCTATAAAGAAGGGTGTTGTTTATTTGTGATGCTCAGTTAAGAGTGATGCATCCTTATACAATTTTGGCTTTCCATTTTTTACTTATAGCCATTTGTCAATATTTTTCAATAAAGTAGGAACAGAAAATCTTTTAGGGAGAATACCACTTTTTAACATATGTTAGTTGAAATTGCTTTCAATAGGTCCAAATTAGATGCCTAAATAAAGAAATTACAGACACTAAAGCATGCCTTACTGAAAGGCAGATAGACTATATTAGTACTACACTTAAATAATTACATTAAAATATTACTCCATGTCTTTTCCTATAAAAGCTATTGTTCATAAGACGTTCTTCTTGCTTCAATAAATAAAATGATCACACAGGAGCTCTGTAAGACAAGAAACTGATTTCTTGATGTCTATGTTTCAGGTAGAAAACTGACAGGAAATTTCACAAGAAAGCCACATCACTGGCTCTGGACCACCTAAGGCCATTAGAGATCATCACATAGAACACACATAACCATGCCATCTGACATCTCTTCATAGCCTGTTAAGTAGAAGTATTTGTCTATCTCAGGTGTGTCACAAATTCAATCCCCTGCTCTTGGGGTCTCCCAGCTCTCTGTCGCCACTGGACCACCTGCAGTTATCAGCCAAGCCTACCTTTCCGTTTACACTAATCACTGTCCTTGTAAACCCAGCCTCCTGCAGACGCTAGGCAGCAAACTTCAGATCCACCAGAGCATTGTCGCAGTGTCTCCACCGCCTACAGAGAGGACCCTGTTGATTTTCCGGAAAACAATTCCACCTGTGCCTTGATCCTTAGACCCGCCTACGATCTTCGGACCTTCGTAGGCACCTTCAAAGACTGAGAAGGGGACTGGGAAATCTTTCCATGTTATTTAAACAGAGTTCAGTCATTAAATTTCAGGCCTTGATCAGTAAAATATTGTCTTGGCTCCATTTTCCTTTTGCAGCCTGTTCCCCTTTAGGACAGTCCCGCCCTTCAGGACGAACCTAGACCGGAGTGAGTGTTTCCACGGGCGGGAACACTTCCATGCATTTCCCCCTATCAATTTGTCGTTTAGGACCGAGTGAAAGAGATTGTATCACAGGATGTCTGGAGAAGTTGGAAACCAGTCAGTATTTATGTGATATTCTTCTATCGGTGTGATACTGTCTGTCCAGAGAAGCTAATTCTGGCTCTATGGGCTGCTGGGTGGGCTAAAAACTGCAACACTGTACCTGTCCCAACTCTAGGATCTGCCATGAAAACCTCTGAAGGAAGAAAATCCCCCTTCCCTTTCCTGGTCCTTGAAATTCAATGGAGACACAAATTAAAGACACATGTTCCTTTGAAGTTTCAAAAAGGAGGATGTGATTCTCAAGAGCAAACAGAAAAAAAAACAAAAAAAAAAAAAAAAAAAAAAACAGCTTCTCCATGCTGCTGTGCCTTTTCATTGGCTTCTGAAGCACTCACAGCCTACACATGAGAAAGAAAGTCTTGGCAAAGGGGCAAAGTTTGCATTGCCATTTGTACAGTACGACTGGAGGCTTTCTCAGTGGAGCGTAGAGAAACTGTTCTTGCTCCTTTGGTGTTTCTTCACTCGTTTCCAAAAACAAATTACGGTTTCAGATCAGATTTATGATATATTGAACTTAGAACACCATTGTTTACAGAGTCAGCTATCTCAGGCCATGTTTGGGCATGGCCAGTCACGCTATGCATCCATCTATTCAAGTTCATCCAAGCCTAGGAAATACTTCTCCCTCTACAGTTTTGTTACCATAATTTGTTGGCAAACTACCTAAGCATACAAAAGTCAGATAAAAACCCAGAGAAAGGCACCATTTAAATAGATGATTTGAATACATTGCACATGCAGGCATACTGTGCATGTCTACCCCGTCCAAAATGACCAGTCTAGACAATCTAGGAGGCTGGTGTTAAACATAACACCATTTATGTTGAGTGTCCATTCTGAAAATAGACTTCATCCCCCTGTCCATCCCAGATGGCTCTGATTGCGTGGATGTTTAGGGAGAAATTGAGGTCACAGTGCTCTAATTTCTCATGAGCCACTTCCGTTTCTTGTAGTTATACAATACCCCAGTCATCACTTCATTATTGTAGGCTCTGAAGGCAAATAATTCAAGTGTTCTCATAGTATCTGCTTTTCTTTCTGTGTGTGTTTCCTTTGTAAAGGTGGGCGAGCACAGAATTCAAGCAACCAGTGATCAACACAAGTCATGAGTGCAATTCAAAGTGTTTATGTGACATCATTGGGGGGGGGGGAATGCCAGGGCGGGGAGGCAGCGGTGGGTGGATAGGTGGGAGAGCACGCTCATAGAAGAAGGGGGGTGGGGGATGGGATAGGGAGTTTGGGTGGTGGGGGTGGGAAAGGGGATAACATTTGAAATGTAAATAAACTATCCGTTAAAAAAAAAGAAAAAGAAAAAGAAAGAAAATTGTCTATAACAATACAATAAGCATTTTCTGGATCATCTCTTTATGTCTTCATTCTGGAAGGGATTATGGATGCCTGAACTACTTTTGCATCTACTGATCACTGGCTGATTTGCACTTAACCTACTACGTAACATGTCCGGGTTTGACATAACATGACAGTTATGGGTTTCTGTCCCTATAAAATGAAAGACCAATTAAAGAAATGAAAGGGAGTTTTCTCTGTTTGAGACAAAACAGGCAGACCATTGTTTGTGTAGGTTCTTCTTTCTCTTCCCTCAGTGGGAATAAGAAGCTGCCCAGCTGCCTGTTGTCCACGTGAAGTTGCTGCCATTGTCTCTAACTCAAGTGTGGACACGCATACATTGTTCATACATGAGAGCCAATAGCATCTTGTGATGTTCATGACAAAATACAGAGATAAAATGACTTTTCTCCATTATTGCTTCTCTGGGGGAAGAACGCATAAATGTGTGTCGTAAATTCTCAGTGTTTACACTCACAGTTGACCTTTATAACAGCCCTCTGTGAGTAGAGCCTTCTGTGGGAGCTCTGATTTGTAAAGATGGGCTGATTTATAGAATACAAAACCCTGGATTCTGGTTAAGCATTCATTTGGGAGCCATTTATCAACTCTATTGCACTTTCCCCTCTTTTGTGTCCTAAGAACAAATGATTCAGTATTACATTCTTTTCTCTAACTTCTCTACTGGAGGATATCCAGAGCTTCACATTCATTACTATACATGGCAAGGTCTCTCCACACACACGTCAAAAATATTTTCTATACCCTATAACATGGGCTGTGATAGAAATTCTGTCACTATAATAAGGACACCTCCTGATCGACAACTCTGATATATTAGCGAGAAAATAAATTGTGCTTTGGAATACACTGCATGAAGTCTGATTTGGTTATGATTTCTACCTTCTATATTATTGCACGTTATTTTCAGACAGTGTAAGTTACTAAGAAGTTCTGAAAAGTTCCAAGGATATAATATCATGCAGTGCCAAGAAAAAAAGGAATGTGTTTTTAATGGCATATTGATCAATGCTGAATTCAAACAATCGTAGGAGAGCCCACAAATGCATCCAGGGACTTTAGCAGCTAAGGTGAACAAATAAATTAATGACTGAGCATGGAGGGAGTTGTCCAATGTGTTATTCCCCCATACAGAGAACAGGCACCCAAACTCCTAAGTAAGTCAGTAGGCACAGGAAGGGCAGTGCATAAGCTTTCAGGAAGCTCTTATCTAGAACACTTAGTCATATCTTTCCTTTCACATCTTGCCCCAACCCCAGAAAGTTACTGGACCAATATTTTTGTTCCTGGAGTTCATTAATGGAATGAAAAATTGGAGATTCATCTTTCTATTTCACTGATGGTTTTGAAAATTTATCTATTATTTTAAGAGTATTTTGTTGTATATAATCATTGCATATGGCTAATCACTGTGTATGATGCTGTGTTCCATAAGGGCATTTCATTCATTCATTCATGTGTGTGTGTGTGTGTGTGTGTGTGTGTGTGTGTGTATATATATATATATATATATATATATATATATATATATATATATTTGTATGTTGTTCATGTGCCCCTTTGTGCCCCCACATACTCCCTGTTTTTATCCTTCCACTGCCTATTAGTTCGCTTTGTTCTCTAAACAGTCTTGCTTCTATTTTCAGACCAGACATACATACATGATTTTGTGTATCCCTATAAGATTTGATGATGTATCAAAGAAAACACACAATATTAGTCTGTCTGAGACAAATATAATTAATACATGTATACATTTTTTGTGCAAATGACATAACTTTGTTCTTTATGACCAAAACAAGCAAGCAAGCAAACAAACAAACACCAAAGTGTCCTCTGTTTTGGGACACATACTTTGCTTCTACAAGTCAGCTATTTTTGAACATTGATGTGCAAGTATTACTGACATGTTACTGTGGAGTCCTTTACATAAACACCTGGGCCCAGTACAGCTAGGTCATATGGTAGATATCCTACCCGCTGTTGAGGAGCCTCGGTACTAAGTCTTACCCTGACTAGAGTGAGATGGAATCTGATGGCTAGTGAATTTGACTATTTTGTGTGTTTAATAGTCATTTTATTTCATATTTTGAGACCATCTCTTTCAGTAGCTCCTTATTGATTTGGTTGTTTGATTGCTACTGTCTATTTTACTGAGTTACTTGTATATTTTGGTATTTGACCTTGTCAGATGTGTACCTAGAAAACATTTTGTTCCATTCTATCTTTATTAGCAGTTTTCTTTGCCATGCTGGAGATCTTTAGTTTCATGCCATCCCACTTGCTGACATAATCTCTTGAGAGACTAGAGTCCTATGCAGGAAATTTGGCCTCTGCTGATGTCTTGAAATGTTTTGCTTAGATTTTTCTCTAATGGTTTCAGAATTTGGGGTCTTACATTGAAGAACTTTGACCCATTTGGAGGTGATTTTGTATGTGGTAATATATAACAATGTTACTTCATTTTAATTTTATATATGGATGTTCAGTTTCCCTACAATGATTTGTTGAGGAGGTTACATTTATTCCAGTGTATATGTTTGACATTTGTAAAAATCAAGTGGCTATCTCTCTATGAGTTTTTATGTTGGTTTTCTATTCTACTTTACTGATCTATTTGTTGTTTTGTGGCAGACCTTGCTGAGTTTTTTTACTATGATGTTAATGTAATCTGAAATCAAGAATGGTGATACCTCTAGTATTGTTTTGAGCAGGATTATTTTAGTTATCTGGGGAGTCTTTGTGTTTCTGTATAAATGTTGAGATTTTTAATTCTGTGAAGAATGGTCTTAGAATTTTTGTTGGGGTTGAACTCAAATCTATAGATTGCTTTTGGTATTGATTTCACAATATTAAAATTTTAATACATGAACATGAGGAGTCTTTCCATTTCCCAGTGTTCCCTTATTCAATGTGTGTGTGTGTGTGTGTGTGTGTGTGTGTGTGTGTGTGTGTGAATGGTTTGAATAGAAATGGTCCCCATAGACTCATATATTTGAATGCTTGGTCATTGGGGAGTGGTGCCACTTGACAGGGATTGGGAGGTGTAGCCTTGTTATAGAAGGCGTGTCACTGGGGATGGGCATTGGTGTTTCAAATGTTCAAGCCAGACCTGGTAACTCTCTCTTCATGCTGATCCAGATGTGAAACTTCTAAAGGACTAACCTTCTGAAACTATAAGGCAGCCTCAATCAAACAGTTTCCTTTATAAGAGTTGCCAAGATCATGACATCTTTTCACAATATTAGAAAGTTTCCCTTGTAGTTATCTTTTATTTCTCTGACTAGGAATTTTCCAAATTTGTTTTTGAGGCAATTTTGAGTAGGCTTATTTTCCTGGCTCATTTCTTGGTGCATTTGTTATTGGTACCTAGGAAGGCTACTAATTTTGAGTGTTAATTTTTATTTTTCCACTTGCTCAAGGTGTTTAGAGTTTCCTGGGAGAGTCCTTAGTGCCCCTTAAGTATAAAATCCTATCATGTCATGTGGGGGATAATTTTAATTCTTCCTCTTCTAGCTGTAACTCTTTTGTTTGTTTCTTTTTATCTTGTCAGTGTAGCCAAGATTTACAGCACCCTCTTGTATAAAAGAAATGGGAGCTCCTGGCTTTCCTTGATTTTAGTAGAAAAATCTTTCTCATGGTATAATGGTGTCTATATGTTTGGCATATAATTCCTTTGTTCTGTTTAAATATATTCATTTTATTCCTATTCCCTTAAAGGATTTTATCATGAAGGGAAGTTGGATTTTTGTCAAGGGCATTTCAGCATCTATTGATATGATCGCATGCTTTTTGTTTATATGGTACATTACATGCAGTGATTTACACATATCAAACATATCAAAACAATACCAGCATCTCTGGAATGAAGCAAAAATGGTCATGGTGAATAATTTATCGATATGTTCTAGAACTTAGCTTATAACTATTTTATTGAGAATATTTTTTCTATGTTCATGGTATATACTTATCTTTTTGGTTTTGTTTTTACCCAGTTTTTGCATTTAGGGTAATAATGGTTTTGCAAAACAAATTGGTAGCATCAGCTTCTTTTGCATAGCTTGAGCACTGGTATTAATTATCTATCTGGGCTTGTTTTTTGTGGTTGGAAGACTTCATATTAATGCTTCATTCTCATTACAAACTATATATATATATATATAATATAAATATATATATATATATACTTATATTTATGTATTCTTAGTTTGAATTTGGTAAATCATAAGCATGTAGATATTTATCCTTTCTGGTTAGATTTTTATATTAATAAAAAATGTTTTTATGGGATGTTCTAATAACTTGCTGACATTGATATCTGTTGTTCTAATTTCCTCTCATCTTTAATTTTGTCAATAGGTTTTCTTTTCTCTTTCCTTTGTTTACTTGGCTAAAATTTTGGTTCATTTTATTTTTAAAATTTATATTTCAATAAGTTTTGCTCTAATCTTAAGTTCTTCTGCCTTTTGATTTTATGCTTGACTTTTTCTCATTTTATCAAGATCATAAGGTGAATTGTTAATTATTTGTGATCTCTATGGTTTTATAATGCAGGAACTTACCTCTTAGGACCTATTTATTGCATCCTAGAAGTTTGAAATGTTGTGTTTTCATTTTTATTTGATTCTATGAAATTTTTATTTTCTTATTGATTTTTTTCAATAACCCCATCATCATTAATAAAGTTCTGCTCATTGTATAAAAATTTGTGTACTTTAGTTTCTTTTGTTGATTTTTAGTTTCATTCCATTCTATTCTCAGATAGAATAGAAGAAATTGTTTCAATGTTCCATTGTTTGTTAAATCTTGATGAGTCTAATTATATGGTTGACTTTAAAGAACACCTGTAGGTTGCTGAGGAAAGTATGTACTCTGCAGTGTTTGGGTGCGATGATGTGTAAACGTTTTTTTGGATCCTTTCGATTTTCATCTCACTTAACTCATATTTTCTCCCTCTATTTATTGTGAGATTTTTTTCTATCAGTGCAGCACAATACTAATACACCTATTATTGTGTTGTGCCTTTTTGATTAATAGTGTGCATTAGTAGAAAGCAGATACACTTGTATATATAGGTGCATATGTATTTAAAATTCTGGTGTACTCTGGATGAATCATTCCCTTATTTAATGTGAAGTAACGACATTTTTTCTCATTAGTTATGATTTGATGTTTGTCTGGGAGCATGGCAGTGGTGCCATTTTACTTCCTAGTTCTATTCAATAGGAGTACTTTCTCCATGCATTCACTATCAGACAGCCGTCTATGCCTGATGTTGAAATATACTTCTTAGAGGCTACAAAAAAGGTGATTCCTTTCTAAAATTTAGTGTCATAATCTTATCTTTTGGTAGGGAAATTGAAACAATTTGTCATCAAAGTTGAGATTGAAAGGCGTAAGTAAATTCCTGTCTTTTAATTTATTATGTAGTGTTTGGTGATTTCTTATTCCTCATTTATTAACTACTGTTCTAGTGTGTTTATTTTTTCCTGTAGATACATGGATATAAGTAACTTTCATTCTGACTGAAGGACTCCTTCAAGAGTCTTCAGTAGAATTTGCCTTAGTGGTCATGAATTTCTTTAGTCTTCTTTTATCTCTTTTAAGTATGGCATTTTATTTTATTGGATATAATAATTTAATTGTTATATTAAATACTGGCATTTATTATTTATTAAATGGCTGGCAGCTTTCTTTTAGTGTGAAATAGAAAACACTCTATTTCAAGTTCTTGTGGTTCTTAAGATTCTTTTTAGAAATCATGGTTATTATGACAGGCCTGTTTTTATTGGATGTGGTGTTTCATATATCTATTGTTTGAACTGCAATATGAAGTGTGGAAATTGTTTTATGGTATTATCTGTTTGATTTTCAGACTGTTTTTGGAGACCACAAGGGTATTGCTTTCTCTAGATTTGGGGAAATTTTGCTATGGTGTTATGAAATATGTGAATACAAAAACCAAACTCAAACACACACACATACACACACACACATGCACACACACACAGACACAAATACACACACACACATACACACACACAGAGACACACACACACACACTTATGTATATGTACATTTCTAGATTCCTTAGTTTTAACTTGCCGTCTCATTATCTTTTTTTAACTCCCTCTGAAACCAGGGTTTTTTCATTTGGTGGTGCTGTTTGGAAAGATTATTTAACTTTTAGGAGGTGGAGCCTTGCTGGAGGAAGCTATGCCAGGTGTGCCAAACTTGAAATGCAAAAGTGGAAACCTTGCATTGTTTTCCACTGTTTGAATGTGTGGATCAATATTCTTAGCATTTTATTAAACTAAATAAAAGTAGAAAAAGTATTTTACCAAGAAATGAACTATTAGTAAAAGGCTTAGTAGAAAGGAAAATGTACATTTAATCCTCAGTATTTGCCCTTGAGAGGATAAGTATGACATTTGTATATTATGAAATATATATAGATACATATGCAATGTATATATGTATTTTCCTATGTCTATGTAAACATATAATTCATATCTGTATATGTGAAAATATATTATATAATATATCATCTATTAAAATATATAAGTATGAAAACCAAACCATATGTATATATACAATATGTTTTTTGCAATTTTCTAAACTTGAATTTATCATATAAAACTTGGAGAAACTGATTATTCTTGGAATATATTCTAGAATACTCCATGCTAAGGGTTTTTCAGGCAAATTTATTTTGACTTAATCCAAAATAGTGGATTAGATAATGTGTGTAAGTTATGAGTAGACATTAATTGCCATGTTAGGACTTTTATAAATTACTCATAAATTAAAATCTTATTTTTAGAGCATAGCCAATAAATAAAATTTAACATTTAGGGTGTTCATGCAAAATCAGAATTATGTAAAAACTTGCAATCTTGCATACTAAAAATAGAGATGGTGTCCTTAACCACCTCTCTGCTTACTTTTAAAGACTGCCAGCCTTCCGCAATAAAAACCTTCCCTCAAGAAACTCAGTATGCTTAGTAAGCACCGTGACTCATTCCCCTCAAGAAAAATTTGCCTCCTTAAGTTTCCTATTATTTAGTATTTATTTCTCTCTCTTCCCTCCAAAGTCTTCTGTCCATTTGGTCAGTTTCTATTCGCTTCCTGGGGACAGGTTGACTTTTTCCATCTCTGCATTCTTCTGTGGCCACATGACTGCCTCATCATCATGGTACCTACTTATATTTTCCTGCTGCCATGAATCCTCAACAGATTTCCCAACTGCATATCTGGATTTCTCATTATGTAGCCTTTACTATTTATGCGCACGTGTCATTAGAATTTGCATTAGTTTTCTCTCCAGATAGTATGTTAAGTGAAGTGAGCAGAGAATTTAAAAAATCTTCTTCACGTTGTTCAGTGCTGTCTTATATATTATACAGAATACGTTAGGTTTTCTCATTGCTTGAAAGGAAATACCAAAGAGACTAAGGATACTCAACATCTCATTGAAACACACCAAGTCTAGCTCAGCTAAGCTTGGATTGCAGAGTTAGACATTGGTTCCCATACCATATGTCCTATGCATCTCGAGATGGCCAGGGAATTATCTGCCAATAGGGAATAAAACGTTTATATCAGTGTAAGTTAATTGTTTCTTAGATTGATGTAGTATTTTTCTGACATTTTTGTTTTTAAATTTTTATTATCTTCTGCCTCATTAATATGTAACTGATGTTCTAAGGCACAAGTACCTAATGTGTTCTTGAGAACAAACACAGAAAATGTTCCTTACACACACATGGATACACAGAGAAATTCAGATGAACATACACAAACAGAAATACTTCTGGAAGCGATAGGTTAAGTAAACAATAAACATAACTTGGTTTTGGTGATGATGTCATGAACATATATATAGATGTTCATACTCATTAATGTAATATTTTTATCTAAAGAAAAACTGAAAGCAAATTAATACATTCAATTTTTTTGGATGTGTTTTCATGTGCTCATGGGTACACATTCAAGTGTATGTGCCTGCAAAGACCAGAGGTCGGTGTGGGTGTGTTCTTCAATTACAGCATCCTAATCTTTGATTCAGCATCTCTTACTGAACCTGAGCCTCTGTGACCCAGCTAACCAGTTGTTTGGAGACTTGCAAGGATCCTCTTCTCTCTGATTCTCCAGTGCTGGGATTACAGGCATGTGGTACTATTCCTGGCATTTCACAGAAAAATCATACTCAAGTCCTCCCATTTGTTTGCTAAGCACGCTACCAACTGAGACATCTTCTAGGTCCCTGAAGTGGATTTTTTTTTTTTTTTTTTTTGAGAAAGATAAATGCTGGAGAAGAAAAATTCTTTATTATAGTCAGAGCATTGAGGATAGCCGACATGTTCCTGTGACAACTCTGATCTATTAATGAGAAAAATTACTTGTGATTGACTTGTTTTTTTTATTTTGATTCAAGCTTTGTATTAATGGATCTATGTTTGAAATACGGGTAATCACCGGTTATTTGGTACGCACAGCCAAGCATAACATAGATAGAGCAGATGACAAGTGAAGCCCATCAGAGTGATGGACTCGAGTCTGAAGCAGAAACTCATTCGAATGTATATTTAGGAGTTATTTTCAGCATTGTGCTGAGATCCAGGAATTAACTGCCCAATTCTGACTGTGGCAGCCCCTGTGCTTGGATGCGTGAGCACACTGAACTTCCATTGGTCCAGAGAATGTACTCTGGATTAGTTGAAATTTGAACTGCACCTTTGTCTTGCTGCTTGTCTTGCCTTTACATCTCCATGAAATGTTCTTGGCCAGAAATATTGCTTCGGCTATTGCTGGGGTTATGTGGGCTTCCCAAGGCTTTCAATACTAGGCTAAATCTGACGTCTTTGCCCTTCAATTCTACTGTTGTTGAGAGGCCCTGGCAACTCTGGAATCCACAGGCATCTTCTTCTGTTCTGCTTTCTCTTCATTCATGAGAAACATTCTGGTACATGATCTGAACATTACATGTGATTTGCTGATGCAGTGACAGCAGCAATACAAACTTCGCATGTCAGATCTTCATTTACTTTCCTATGTAAGATTTGGGAACATTCATCTTGGGCATATTTTGAAACCGCCTCATCTTTCTTGAGTGTATACAATGTCTTGGGGGTATATGTTAAAATATTTTTAGGTGTTTAGGAATATAAGTTAAAATGTTTATTATTCTTTAATTTCATGAATCCACAACAGTAATTTCTGGGTGACATTCTGTGAAGTGGCATCTGACTAGTCCTGTGAGCAGTTATTGCCTATGTAGTAAGCCCATCAGGACCCTGACTAGATTTTATGAAAAAGGAAAGATTGATTTATTTCTAAAAATGGATTTCTCTTCTCACCAAAGGATCTTTTGGATTTTAGAATCTATTAACATGAAATTTATCTGAAATAAAATCTTGGAATATGGGTCTAGAGAAATGGCTCAGCAGTTAAGGGTATTTGTGGCCCTCATAGAGGGCAGGGTTTAGATTCCCAGTACCCAGATGGCTCCAAACCATCTGTATTTCCAGTTCCAGGGGGTTCGACACCCTCTTCTGACCTCCAACAGCACCACAAATGCACATGGTTTCACATGAATACATTCAGGAAGGCAATCATACACACAAAATGATAGAAAACATTTGGCAATATGTGTTTTTATTTTCACGTTCAAAGTTGGAAATTTCCTTTATACATATACACATTCACACACCATACACACACACACACATTCACACACCAGACTCCATACATCACCCACCCTCAACGCCCCACCAATGAAAAATTCATTTAAAAGTCATCTGAAAATAAAACATTAAGATGTAAAATCCAAAATATGGCCATGTAGTTCTATATTCTTTTTAGTATTTAAAAATCCATGTGCTTTGAAACCAGCCACGCTTGTGATTGCAGCACCAAGGAAGCTGAAGCAGGAAGATTGTGCCTTTAAGATCAGTGACGCTTCATCACATCATGGCACTTGTTCTTAAAAGCAACACAAAACAAATGAAAACCTTGACTTTGAGGAGAAACTGATGCAATGATTAATTTTTAGATGGAATTTGGCTTTTAGAAGCCATCTTTATTCATTTCCTTTTCTATTCTCATTGGGACACATGATCTCTTCTGGGTGAGACTCTTTCTGAAGAAGATGAACCAGCATCTATGGCTTGTGAGGTAAGAGAAAGGGGGCCTTGCTTGTACAATCTTGGAGGAATTTGCTAAAAATACATCAAAAGCTTGGATGAAATTGTCTTATGTAACATTGTATATTAAAACTAAAAAGAAAACAAAACAAAACAGATAAACAAATTAGTAAAAATGGCATCATGTTTAGTACACAGTTCATGGAAACAAAATAAATAAAATGTTATCACATAGGGCGTCAAAGTAGTAGTGGACACCACACTAAAGAGTTATGCAGAACTATGCGACACAACTCAAATGCTATGAATAAGATAGCAAGAAAATAAAATAGAAGGAAAACCCGCCTTTTCCCATTGGTAATTAAATAAAATCAAACACAATAAGGTTTCAATTAAGGGAATTGTAGGCCAGCAGCCTGGAGGCTAAGGTTAAAGAAGCTCTGATTAAAATATTAATATATGCATTTAGGGCTGGAGAGATGGCTCAGAGGACCCTTCCTGATCTTATAGGGTCCTGGGTTAGGTTCCTAGGAGCCGTATCAGGCAGCTCACTAACACCTGTAACTCCAGCTGCAGGAGATTCTACCTTCTCTTCTGGACTAATGGCGATAAAACTATGTGTGCAAAAACCACACACACACACACACACATACACATACACATACACACAATATATATATATATATATATATATATATATATATATATATATATATATAAAATGTCCAATATATATGTCCATATATATGTATATGTTGGACATTATTTTACTGCACCAAATATGAAAAGCTCACATACATTGAATTTTAATCATTTACAACTGAAAAAAAAAACATTAAAATAAGTAGGAGGTCATTTATTCCTAATTCCATTAGGGATTCAGAGATTTACTCTAAGCTCCCTGAAAAGATCCTGTGTAGGGGTCTAGCTTTATCACTTGCACAGGTGTGCCTTCCAGCATCACTCTGGACACCTATCTCACAGTGTAACCATAGCATGTGAAAAGGCATGGCTTGCTTACGTGTAAGCAGGGACCGAATATGTCACTACTGAGTGATGAGTGATTGAAAGGCCATTTAGGGATTGGAGTAAGGGTGTGAATCATCTGTGGGTGTCTTGTGAAAGGCAAACACATTATATGAGGGCCTTGTTTGGAGCCTTGGAATTTGACTGCTGCAGCTTTTTAGTTAAAAATCATTACATCACTTCCTCCTTCTCTTTCCTTCTTCCAACCCTTCCCATGTCTTTCCAACCTTTCCCTTGTACCATTCTCATTCCCTGTCAAACTGGATAGCCTCTCTGGGTTTTTGGTTTATTGGTACACAGAAGTTGAAACCATGAGCTAGTATCTAGCTTCAGTCAGGGATAAAGTTAATTTAGGCAATGGGCTACTATAATTCTGATGGTGAATCATATAAGATATAAATATCCGCACTCTTTACTTTTGGAAGGAAGTAACAACCGACTGAGTCAGAGAAAGGGTGAGAGACTGCTTTGGAAGGTTTAATGCCAATAGCATGCTAATGTAAAGCAAGTTTCACTTTGTGTTAAAACAACACAGTTTTCTTTGTTCTGCTCTTAATAGGAAATAGTACAAAATTATCCTTTGCCCAATAACCTGCCCAGATCCTAAGATATGTCTGAGCAGTCCTTCATGTTTTATGGTGGCACTATTGTATTATTGATTCCCTAAAAAGTACCAACACTCCCTTGAAAACTACCTACACTTCTCTTCTATTGTCACTTTGAATAGTTACCCAACTATTGTATCTTAGAGACTCATGATCCTTTCTCAATACCTGAACCTCCTGACAGTGACATTTTTGTTTCCTGTCAACTTAAATCCTCAAGGAAATCTTTTTTTTTCTTTCTTTTTTTTTTCTTTTTATTTCTTTCAACTTTTTTTATTAGTTATTTTCTTTATTTACATTTCAAATGCTATCCCGAAAGTTCCCTATATCCTCCCACCTGCTCTGCCCCCTACCCACCCACTCCCACTTCTTGGCCCTGGCATTCCCCTGTATTGGGGCATATAAAGTTTGCAAGAACTAGGGGCCTCTCTTCCCAATGATGGCCAACTAGGCCATCTTCTGCTTCATATTTAATCTAAAACTGAGGATTGAGGATGCCTAGAAAATCACAAAAGATCATTAACCTTCTCAAGAGAGATTTGCAAAATTAATGAGCTTTCTTTGGCACTTTGAATGGTAGGGGGAACATTGTTAACAAGATATGTTTAACTTTTCCTCTTGTATTTGCATGGACAAAAATATTATTATAATATTTAAGAGTGGAATAAAGTTACAAACATATATCTATGTCCCTTGGGTTCATGTTTTCTGGTGTTCCTTTGCTGGGCATTAAACAATATCTGTAAGCTGAACAATGCAAACTATGTTGGCTAGGGACAGAGCTCAGTAGCAAAGTGCTTGTGTATCATATGCAAAGCCCTGAGATAGACTCAGAAAAACAAATTGAAGAAAAGAATGAATGAATGAAGGAAAGAAGGAAGGAAGAGTAGAAGAAAGGACATATTCAAGAAAAGAATGAGGAAGGAAAGGAGGGAGAGAGAGAGAGGAAGGAAGAAAGAAAGGACAGGTAACCAAATAGTTGAAAAACCAGCCGAATATTGAAAGATGCCATATCAATTGTATATTTTTTAAAGCAAACACTCATTAGATCTTTATTCCTTGCTATTTTAAGTCATATGTCATCCACAGATAGTTTATATTTTATTCTGATATGTTCTTAAAATACTTGCATGAAACTACAAGTCAGAAGTGTCAGGCATAGGGAGACCAAGTTTCTACTGGTATTTAAATAGTTTGAAACCATACCTTTGGACCAATCCAGGGTTTACTTAACTGCAGCGGAGAAGCTAATAAGTTCATGGAACATCTAACAAAACAGATGAACAGAAAATAACTATGTGAATGAACATACTGATAGAGAATACACAAATCTTTGTAGAGAATATTGTTAATGTTTTCATGTTCTATTTTCTGGCTGTAAGAACTCCCTTTTTTATTTTCTTAACCAATCAATAAACCTTGAAATAAATAGACTCTGTGCCTGTAGTTTTTCATTTCCCAATCCCTTCAGAATAGAGTCCTATTGATTATTATAATATTCATTACAATGTAAACCTACGGAAGGTTATATAATTGGAAATATAGATTGCATACTAAGACATTTATGCCAAGTCATATTTGAGAGTGATACCTGAAGCCAGTTATGACCAGGCGGTCGCGAGGAAGTGATGTGGGGTTTATGCAGCAGATACTTTCAGAGTCTGCTTGGAAAAGCTGCCCTTCCTTCGAGTTCCAAAGGTGGTTCCTGATAAACTCAGGACTGTTAGAATTATTTTGACAGTCTGAAGAAGGGAAATGTTCAATCCAGTCTATGGAGGTTACAGGTAATTTTTTAATGGAAGCTGGCTTGGCGTCTTAGCTAAGAAGCTTTTAAACATCCCACTTAAAATTCCTTAAAAACGAACAAACAAATAAAACAAAAACAAAAAACAAAAACAGAAAAAGAAAAAGAAGGGCAACTATAGAGACTAAAAACAATATTTCATGTCTTTGTATTTTTATCAGAGCAGACACTATTTACTGTTTATTAGCTAATTTTAGGCTCTGTCTATAAATTGCACTGTTTTACTGCTAACAATGTAATTTATACTCAATCTGGCCTTCTTGCATAAATTTTAACCTGTACCAAATTTTTATAAAAATGAAGTTTTTCCATCCAATTCCAACTCTTCAAGCTAACCTAGCTAATTTTTTCTTATCCTTAGAGCCAGCATTATACTAAGAAATAAAAGCTCATTATTTGAATCTTTATTGGCATGCCACACTGTTGCAAAATTGGTCTGTTAAATCCTTTCTACTTCCATCTAAAGGAGCCCTGCGAGTCAGAACTGGATAATTTAACATTTATATTACAACAGATCACCTGTCATGGTTCATTCCCACATCTTCCACCACCTGATGCTGGAAATAATCAGGACTGTGGACACTTACCAAATCGCTTTGGTCCTACACCATCAGCCTGACCATTATGACCATAAGTTAAGAAATCTTTTAGATCACCACTGTCATTATTTTCCTATCATTACAATGTGCTTGGTTAGAAGGCATCTTCTCACTTGGATGTACTTGTTTTCAGAACCAGAGCTCAAGGTTTGCTCCACCCATCAACCTTTGCTTTTTGTTTTCATTCTAAAGGACTCACCACTAAATGCCTGGTTACTTGCACCAGTAGGCAAATATTTTTTATTGCCTTGTCCTGACAGGTGGTTCAATTAGCTCCTCACCAATGGTACCTTACTGAATTGAGCCCCAGAGACTAACCCAAGGTCTAATGGTATGAAATCTAGTCTTCCATATGCAAAATGCAGCCTCTGTATTCCACTAACATTCCTCTCCATTCTATTAAGCCTGACACAGGCTTCTTTGTGCTTTAGGGTCTTTGGCTTTCCAGAGCTCATTTTACATAAATTATTAGAAAATGCAAGCTGGGCAATGGTGCTACATGCCTTTAATCCCAGCACTTGGGAGGCAGAGGCAGGCAGAAAGACAGTCAGGGCTATACAGAGAAAGAAACCCTGTCTTGAACACACACACACCCTCAAAAAAAGATAGAAAATACAAAATATTAGGTAAATGTTAAAATTATTTCTATTTATAAATATATATGTCAGTCCAATGAAGTTTCATTCTCCATTCATTTCTTCAGAGAATTTTTTGTGTACTTTCACCAAAGACTTGGCAGTCTGACTAAAATCCAACCATGAAAATAAACTGTCTTGTTATGACATGTCTTTATTTTTCCACAACACAAAGCAATCATCCCATTAGTTGTCCATGGAATAGAGTGGGTTGGGCACTGCTATACTACACGGACTCCTCTCTGTGCTCAAATTAGTCTTGGGGAGGAGAAAAGAGAGATCAGATAGTGAGGCAGTCTTTACACTAAACACTCCATCCCACTTAATCTTCACTTTACTAGGTAAATATTATTTTATTATTCCAACATCTCAGAAAGAATTGACATTTTGAAGGAGCCTATCCGATTTGTAGAATGCATGCTTGAACATGATTTTATGAAAGTCAAGTAGATAATGTGAAGTCTCTCAGGGATCCCACACTTTGCCAACATGCACAGCTTTATAGAGTAAATATAACTTCAGATTGGGGAATTAATTGGCTATTTACTCAGGTTTTTTTTTTTTTTTTTTTTTTTCAGAAATAAAGAAGATCATTAATGAGAGACACTCTAATGTATGGCCAGAAGCATTCTGAATGATTTCATGGTTGAAGACAGGATCTAAATAAAGATGGTGAATATTTCTTCCGAAATGTGTTGTTGCCTTACTCTGAAGTCATTTGGATTCAGGTGGTACCTTATCTTCTGTGCTGGCTATATGGAGAGCTATTGCTTATTATCAGGATTTCTTTTTGAGTAGTAACTGAGTAGCTACTCAAGGAGTAAAGAAGCTGTGTGGAAATAAGGACTTCAAGTTACGTCATCTGTTTTCACATCTGCTTCCTCAAAGTCTCCCTGCTGTGGTCAGTGTTTCTTTTCGTTGCCTAGACTTTCAGAAAGAGTTAATAAATCTGTTTTGTGTATTGATATTTGACTTCTTTGTTAGCTCATAAAAACCAATGATCAAAGATGAGCTTCTCATTAATAGCTTCCCTTGGTCTTTCTAAAACTTAAAAGTAAAGGGGAAAAAGTCTATAGTGTTTCAAGAGAGTTTCACTAAAAATACCCAACTGGTTAAATGTTTATTTTAAGTAGAGGGAAACTTAATGTGACCATTTTACTGCCTTTTCTGTGTTATACATACGTTTTACTTAAGAAAGATTCCTAAAGATTTAAAAATATTCAACATATCATCTCTTAAATTAAATTTCTGAATTGTTTTTAAATGGATCCCATCTAATTGAACAATAAGGCAGATTACTTTTTAATAATTTGTTACTTATTTTAGTCATAAATATTGTAGATAGGGAATGCCATAGTTTTTTTTTTTCCATAAAAAGAAAAGCACATTTTAAGTTTTACAACCATTTCTTTATAGCTCCGATACCTGGTATAGAATTCATAAAATACGAATACCAACTAAGTTTCAGAAAAAAAAAAAAAAACCAAAACCCCAAACCTCCTTATTTATAAAAGCAAAACATACATGCTGTTAGCAGCTGCTTTTCCAGCTTCCAGTTTTTGAGAAGCAATGTGGCATAGATTGGGTGGAGAGCCTCTGAGCTTAAGAGAACACAGTAGGATGGAAAGTAATTAAGAATGGTCTTCTCAATCCCATTTATAGTAATGTCTGCAGCTATTTCTCAAACTCATGGAGTGGTATGCAGCATCCCCCTTGCACTCACAGCCAAAGAATGCATTGGCATATGATTTACATGGAGCCCAAGTGAGCATTTTAGCAATTCTAGGTAATATTGCTAATGCCTGGAAGCAGGACCCTGGGAAACAGTCAGATATGCACACCCATTTTAGAAGAGCATATTAAGTCCAGACATTCAGGCATGATTTCCTAGCTTATTCTCAGACCACATTCATATATTAAATTGGTCTACTGGTAAATAAAGGTGCATTATTTCCAAGTTAGAAAACCAACTTGCAAATCTGGTAGCTAAATCTCTTCTTTTTATTATGTGGATCCAGTAGGAAGTCTCCATAAATGTTGAAAATAGCCTTAAAGAAGACCAAGCACCTAGTTTGAATTTATTCCTTTAGGAATAAATTATTAAGTTATAGGTTATTCCTTTAGGAATTAACTTGAGTGATCACTGATTCTCATAAAAATATGTATACATAAAATCCAAGTTTTCTCTGTTGTTGCATTATATAATCATCTCATAATTTAATAATATTAAATAAAAATGTTAAAATTATTATATTAAAAATAGAAGATGTATAGCGGGATTTTCCAGACCTACCAGCAGTTAAATAATGACATGTCCAACAAAGATGAAGATTAAATGAAATGTCAAATAATAAAATGAATAATACACTAATGTCTTAAACATGCAAATTAGATACATTAACTAAACAAATTTAATGAGTTACAATTAACATAATATAATGCATAATTATTCAGCAACAGAGAAATCGAATGAATTTTTATTTATTAAGTATCTTGTTTAAAAGTCAGTGTCAGTGCCCTGTGGCTACAGCATTTTAATGGCCAATCTTATCCTTCCTGTTTTTTTAGTTAAAAGCCAGGTGAGCAAGACAGTTTGGCAGGGCAACTGAGAAAGGCAGCTCCATGGGAAACATGTTAACCCAGCATGAAACTAGTGACAAATGGGATCAAAAGGAAAATTCTATGTCCTTTCCAGTCTGCAGACACAGCCCAGCTACTGGAAATACAAACTTCTCCAGCTGGGTTTGGGTTTCTTCATCCCCCCACACCCTGTCCCCCCCGGAAAGAACTCAGCTGAATTCCATAGGCATAGGCATTTCTTACAAAGATTCCTTAGCCTAGGCAGAGCCTCTCTGAGAAACAGAGGGCACGGTCTGAGCTCAGTGCTTCAGATCTGAGATTTATTGCTTTGTGGTTTTCTGAAACCAGATAAGAAAGGTTATGCTAAGTGGAGTTACAGGAAAAGCGAAGAGGAAGTTAAAGGATTGGTTTGGAATAGAATGGGAGTTTAAGGGATAAGTTTTCCTCTGGATGGTGAGTTTCGGTACTAATGCTCAAAACTAGCCAACCAAGCAAAGCAGAGCTGAATCAGCATGATTGTGGTGGATTCCCTCCGCTTTGGCTCGACTCAAAGTAAAATAGGAATAACCTTGAGATTGAAAGAATAATAGTGGCAATAATCCTTTTCTTGACAATGGACATTTTCTCTGTGGAATT
Organism: Mus pahari; assembly: GCF_900095145.1. NCBI lineage: Eukaryota > Metazoa > Chordata > Mammalia > Rodentia > Muridae > Mus > Mus pahari. The sequence continues at coordinate 53,629,356 of NC_034604.1, read as the reverse complement.
CTTGCTTTATCCTGTGAGGTAATACATGGGTGAAGTTAATACAATAAACGGAGATAGAGATTGATGTGCCATCTATGCTTACTGATTATATTTATAAAACATATGATAAATGAATTTTTCCGAGTATCTTTTAGTATCCTTATAGGTTGAGACATTTTCTGTATCACAGTGACTTTAGTTAGTGCATAGCAAGGTATTTGGAAGAACAAGAACAGTGGGAATTAAAAATTGTGTACAGATTATGCGTGTATGCTCTCACGAAGGCAAAAAAAACACCATGGTCTTCAAGATGGCTCCAGTTTCTGCATGAATGACAGGGCAGTGTCAGTGTATAGAACCGAGCATGTGATTTTGGAGCCTTTGGGGGAGGAGCATTACTGAGTTCATATGCTGTTGAGATTGGAATCTCTACCACCATGGCTGCTCCCAGAGAGTCTGGCTGCTAAAGACTCCCAGACTTCCCTGTGGATATCCCCAGGATCTTGTCCCTAAGAAAGCTTCCAGAAGAATGTCCGCCTGTCTCAGGAATCTTGGCATAGCTTTCTGTATCTGATGTCTTTTTGCATGTTTCTGTCTAATGACCTATCGGATGCCATCTCTGGTTCTTTCACCCACGTGTTTCCACGTTTCTACCTACTGACACGACATGCCTCCCATGTTCGGTGCTGTACCTACAGCTCTTGGCTTGCAGTGCATTTCTTTTCTGGGCTCGTTATTAAGCAGCCACTGCACTGTCATGTCAGAGTTCCAGACTTTGAAGTCAGTCGGGGCAGACACACAGCAAACAAACCAAACTGCCGTCTGTGTTTGCTGTCTGTGTCATGCAAACACATCATCTTGGATATGCGGAGACAGTGTGTAGGATTCACTTGGTCAGCAACATTCTGGTCATTTCTCCTGAACTTTCTATGTAGTGGGTAAAAAATTCCAATCTACAAACCAGTATAGGTTTAGTCTATTTTCAATAATCTAATCTTAATCATAATTTTTTTAATAATAAAAAAGGCACTATAGTGTTCAGAGATTTTTTTTAAAAGATAGTTAGGTTCTCTGAGAATTGGCTTCAGCTTCCTGAAAAAATGATTTAAATGAGATTGAGATTAATCTGTGTCCTAGTTATGGCACCCTAGGTGTGTACTCTATGGCTTTTAGAAAGGAAGATATAGTAGGTGGGCCAAATGCTGCTTGTATTCTGATGCTAATTTGTGTCCCCCAAAACTGTTTGCCCCAAAGATCAAAGAGTCCATACCTAAGACATCGAGGGACCCTGCCCCCAGTTTATTCTGGTTGGTACATAAAGATACCAGCAGTCAATAGCTGGGGAGAAGAGATAGAGGCAGGATTGAGTTTTCGAAGGCTTTGAAAGAAGATAAAAGGAGAGGAAGGGAGGCTGTAAGGAGCTGCCATGGAAGGGGACGAATGTTCAGAAGGGAGAAGGAGAGCCACCATGGGATAGCTGAGCCATACACAGGTGGCCATTGGAGTTAAGTGCAGCCAATATGGAATATAGAAATTAGTAAGTAATAACTCAGAGTTATTGGTAGGAAAGTGGATTCTACATAGGGGAGGGTAGGCAGTTGCCAGCTATTGTACTCTCTAAGGCGTATTTAAAAATATAAGGCTGTGTGTGTCTTTCATTTGCGAACATAAATGGTCTAAGGTATTACAACTGGATGGTCCTTCCTAGTTATTCCAGTCCTGATGAGAAACCATTGCTTAAGTCTTGATCTGTGTCTTCTATTGAGTGTGCTTGGTGACCAACCATCCTTCCATGGCCACAATCTCTGCCTCCATTTGGGCATAGGCAACTCTGGATACTGGCTTTGGTCCCGTTCTGCCTAAGTGGTCAATTTTGTAATGTTACTGTACCTCACTTGTAAGTATTTCACCTTAAACTTTAGCTGCTTCCCAGGTACAGACCCTCCAAAGCTTTGTCTTGTCAAGTTATGTATTATAGGTGGAGACAGCAGTGCCCTGTCAAAGGTTGACAGGGACCTAAATAATTGAGATGTATGGGCTTGGGTACCAGAGGTTTTCCATGGAGATCTCTATTCAGGCTGGGTGGGAAGGTCACAGCGAGGGGAAGTGATTGCAAGCAGGGAGATGAAGCCTCTGCCATGCCTTCCAGGTTGCTCAGTGGTTGGTAACTCCGTGCCTCTCTGAACTGAGTCAGGTCAGGCTGGGTTGGTGAAAAGCCTACAATCCAGGGAGGAGTGCAGCAGGACTTCAGGTGGCTCTTCTGGAGAGAAGATCTCTTCCCAAGTGTTACAGCTCTTGGTACAAAAGGCTCAGACAAAGGAATAATTCTCGCATACCACTAATTCCCTGCATGGCTCTCTCTCTATATATACAGTTCTAGCAATGATTTAGGGCTTGACAGCAGGCCCCTCTCATTGGCTTAGACTGAGAGTTTGGGGGAAACCTTATTTGCATGTGGGAGGGTTTGGTGCTATTCCTAAGTGGCTGATAGCCACACCTCTCCTGTGGGGGTTGTGGGGGCGGTAACTCCTACAGGAGCCAGTGTCCAGGAGACATGAGAAAACTCCTTCTGTCCCATGTAAATGAATTATCACTACCAGGTCCCAGGGTTCCAGATCTAGCCTTGACTGGAAACCAGGCTGTCTGCGTGTAGCCCATTGCCCTACAGATGTGTGTGTGTGTGTGTGTGTGTGTGTGTGTGTGTGTGTGTGTGTGTGTGTGTATACACCTTCACTTTCCCCTCTTGGCTGAAATCTGAATTGGAATTTTAGGCATGGATCCACTTACTTCTTTTCATTTTTATCTATTCTATATCCATATATTCTTTTATTTTCCTATCTTTCCCAAAATAATCAAAAGAATGTTGTTTTCATTTTTGTCCCCTATATTTTTCTAGAAACATAAAAGCAAAAAATACTTTCCAATTATTTTACACTAGCCTTATATTATTTACAAAATCCTATTAAAAAATAAATCCATTTAACTCTATGTGCATTGGTGTGAGTATCTCAGATTCCCTGAAACTGGAGTTAGAGACCCTTGTGATCAGCCATGTGGGTGCTGGGAATTGAATCCAGGGAGCCTGGAAGGGCAACTAGTTCTCTTACCCACTGAGCCATCGCTTCACCTTCCGCAAAAATTTATTTTTGAATGTTGCTAAGTAAATGATGCCTGATGTTCAGTTTCTTTCTTTTGCAACAGATACTATTATCAGCCTATAAGTTTATAGTCATTTGTTTATAAAGGCAAAAAAGAAAAAGAAAAAGAAAAAAGAAAACACTGGTTATTTAAAAATACCAATTCCCATTGTAACCACTGTTAGTGCCTTCAGAGCACACAGTTTAGGGTTGTGATTTCCTTCTAGGTGATGGAGTGGTAACCCTTTATCCTTAGCACAAAAGCTGTGTGAACTGGTTCTCACAAAAAGCCTTCTAAAGAAAGTTGAAGCTAGCAAAGCATTTTGCTTCTGTGATCCAAGAATCAGGACGTATAGGTCCCATTCCATTCTAATTAATTAAATTGCATTAAAGGATGTTCTGGTTTCAATCCCTTCTACACGATCTCCTTTCCACAGAACAGGCAAAATGAGCTTTCTACGAGGTAAATCATATTGTGTCTATTCTGCTTGAAAACACTCAGAGCCCTTCCTGCTACACTAATGATAGAGTCAGAAGTCTATGGTGGCTTATTCCTCTCTGGGTGCTCTGATCTGAAAAGGGTTCTGCTTGCTCATGTTTCCATTTTATCTTCATCTGCTGCCTCTCAGTCCCTGAGCACCAGTCTCCAGGCTCCCTGCTGGCTCCTCAGGGTGCCAGTGCTGAAGTCTCCCACAGAGGGACTTGTACATGTTGTTGCTGTTGTCCCTTGGGGTGACCAATTTCTTTTTACCGGATTGGCTTTCCTGTTTTTTTATGCTATGGCATTTAGAAAGAAACAATGTTAACTTCATTACTCAGTACATGTGAGCAGGCTGGCAAAGACAAGAGAGGGACTGAGAGCTGTGTTCCTTTGTGCAGGAGACTTTTACATTTTCTTTTCAACGTGATAGCACTGGATTCTGTTGTTTCAAGAAATATTTGTGATGAATAAAATTCTCATACCATCTAAATGGCAGTTCAAGTTTCCACAATGGTGTCACAGACAACGGTGCCATGGCAGCTTAAAGTGCAGTACCTCCTCGTCTCAGTTTTCCTTCTGTGTTTGCCTTTCCTTCACAGCAGCAACATGCACACTGATGGGCATGCAGCTTGATACTCTAAAGGGTGAGACTTAATATGGGATCTGTTCTCTAAACAGAGATGCCACATGTCATTTCACGAGAGATGGAAAATTAGTCCAGAAAGAACATTGCCAAGTACCCAGAGTCCTCTGTCTCACCCAGCAGAAGTCTACTGATCATTTTCTTCCTATGTTTTTCCTTGATTGGCCAAGTAAATTTCTCTACCCTTTCCTCTTACCTCTCTGGATATTTATTCTGTATTTACACTTTCCAGGAATTAAATCACAGCACTTTACCAAGTTGTGAGTTAATTCAGGGTCAAAATGTACAAGATAACTATACCATCAGATTCTCAGTGGACGGGGCATAAAAGCATGTATTTTGAAGCAGTACTCTAGATGAGTTTTAAGCATGTACACAGAGTACTTACATAAGGAGCAAATTACTCCCAATACCATTTTAGTCAGGCAAAGGCAGATGTGCTTAAGTAGTGTCTATTTGCTATTTTACAGTCAACAAAATAGAAGGATAGACTACTGACTTCTCGCTCCCTATCCCAAGGAAAAGATTCAGATAGAATAGAAATGTAGTTGATATTAACAATGAATTGAAAAGTTAATTTTGGTTGTTATATATTAAATATACTTTCAAACAATTCTTTAAATAAGAACATTGATTAACATAGTGGACTGTGATTATCTGCACATGTTCTTCTCTGAACGTGAGGAAGCAGAAGAACTTACATTTTTCAGGTTGTAATTTAAATAACCATTTTATGATTTGGGGATGCTGGTGAGGGTTCTACCTCAAGGACTCAGGGTCTAGAGAAGGAGGCAGGTCAGTACACAATGCCCTATCCTGTGCTGCAATGAATGATTAAGCAACATGCTTCATAGATACATTAAGGAATTTCAGTTGGTTCTTGTAGAGGATGTCACCCACTGGTCTTTGAAAGACAGTTTCACAGACTTCTTTTAGCTCATCCTCCTCTCTGTGTCTTTGTAGAAAAGGTTCTGTTTCCTTAGGAGGACTGCAATTCCACCCGCTAGACAATCAATGGGTCTTGCTTCCCTTACACAGAAGACATCAGAGGGCCACAGCCTTAAGTCAGTAATTCTGTTCTTTTCTCTACCCCCCCCACACAACCCCCTACTTTCTCTCTTTCTCAATGATTTGGGATGAAGGGAATGATACAGCGAAGACTGCTTCCTTTCTGAGATGTTGAATACCAAAACCGGATTTCCTGGATTCTGAGCTCTAGGTTGCTTTTGTTACTGAGATAAATGATCTTACCACTTGCAATTGGGAGAGGGAATGTCTTATTTTAACTTCTAGGTTACAGTCCATGTAGTCCTTCATTGAGAGAAGCCAGGGCAGGAGATCAAGATGGGAATCCGGAGGCAGGAACTGGGGCAGAAACTATGGAATAATGTTGCATATTGGCTCGCTTTCCATGGCTTTCTAAGCTAGCTTTCTTCTTCAGCTTAAGCCCCTAGGATGGAGATTCCTACAGTGGGTTAAGCATCCTTCATCAATTAGAAACTATAAAAATGTCTCACAGACAAGCCTACAGGACAATTTGATAAAGATCAGTCTTCATTTGGGATTTTCTCTTCCCAGGTGGTTCTAGTTTTATATCAAGTTGAGAGCTGAGGTTAACTATGACAACTGACCAGTGAGATCATTGTTGCTATTTGGAGAGAGCCTACTTTAAGAAAATAACACAATTTCTTTGGAGACAAACATAAATTTCTGAACTCAAGTCTCGTAAAGATGAGGAGAAAGATCTTGTGGAAAAAAAAAAATTCTGCGTGCAACTATATATCAGAGAACTTTTAGAGTTTTGTTTGAGCTGATATTTCTTTTTAGAGATGAGATTGAAAAATTTCAAAGAGAAGTTGGTATGCCACACTAGGGTGTGGGAGTTTGTTTGTAAAAGAAAATAATCTAGATGACTCAATGGTGATCTTATTTTCCAAATTATCGTGAGTCAAATTGTCTTCAGGCTATTTTAATGGGGACCTTGTAAAGACAATTTAATCTTGCAACCTTTGCCAAGTGAGCCAAACAAGCTGGCTAGTTTCAAATCAATTTACCACAGGCTGGAGACATCGGGGAGAAGGAAATCTCAATTTGTAAATGATGTCTCCAGCAGAGTGGTCTAAGACAAGTCTGTGAGGACATTTTCATTTTAATGATGGATGTGGGAGGTCCCAGCTTACTGTGGATGTTGCCACCCCTGAATACTGGACTCTGTAAGATAGCTGGCTGAGTAAGTCATGAGGGGCAAGTTAGAAAGCAGTTCTCCATGTTCTCTGCTTCACTTTCTGTCTCCAGGTTCTTGCTGTGAGTCTCCCCCGACTTGTCAGGATGGAGTGTGTGACCTGAGAGTTGTAAACTAAAATAAACTCTTTCCTCCCAAGTTGCTTTTGGTTCTAGGATTTTATCACAACAATAGAAACCCTAATGAAAACACCACGGATCAAGAATTTATATTGTCTATCCCTCATCGTGGTTGAGGTAGAAAACAAAGATGATTTTCTCAAAGATTAAGTTAAAAGGCATTGTTTTTAAAATCACATGGAAGTCAAGTTTCTATATGAGCAGGTTTTAGAACTTTCTCTAAAGTTAAAGTCTTCTCTGGAAAATGTTCCTTTATCCTCAAGTTTTGTAGGAGCTTCAGAATTTTGTAGTCCAATTATTTAAACAGTACATTCTTTTAAAAATTAAAAAATAAATATATTTGAGATGTACTTGCCATGTTGATCATTTTTGTCAAGGGACAAAATACTTTGAAAGTAAGGTAAGGTGAGTTTCAGCCTGTGGACCCTTGGTTACACTGCTGTGGGCCTGAAGCATCAGAGAAGATTCTGCCTGAGGAAAGCTTTTCACACTCATGCACAAAGCAGCAAGGAAAGGACGGGCTGGAACCAAAGAAAAACTCTGTTCTCCTGAGATGCTCCCACTAGCCTACTTCCATCAGCAAAGCCCTATCTCTTAGTCTTGATCACCTCTCAATTCTATCATCAGGTATAGAGTTCATCAGTGGACAGACCCATTGATTTGCCCCCTGTGTGTAATGATATTTGATGGCAGATGATGTAGCAAGAAACTGGGACAACTTTATGAAGAGTATATGATAGCTCAACACATTTCAGAAAAATAAAATACCACTTTCTAGAAAAATGTTTTAAAACTTGCTTTTACTCTCTCTGACTTACACCTGAGTGCTGTGTGTTAAATGATTTATTTCTTGTATGTTGGACTTCTCCTGTACTGCACTTAACTTACTCCTATCAGTCAATGCTTCAGCCTAGACTACAAGCAGGCATGCATTCCTGGGGCTTAAGGATTCATGTTTAATGCTTAATGGAAAGCTTCATGATCAACATGCCATAATAGCCACAGAAACACTCCTTTCCATGCGCCTTTGACCTCACTGAAAACACTTTTTGAAAGAAGCAGAAAGGAAGTTATTAGGAGGGAATCATTGGAGCATGGAAGAAAAGTTAACTGAAACCAGGTTACAGGTAAAACCAAGCAGTGGGAGGCAGAGTGGTATCCCCAAGGTGACAGCAACTCTGTCATGCAGAATCTAGAAATAGAAAAAGGAACAGAATGTGTGCACTAGCAGAAGCTCATTCTAAATGATAGACAAGTTTCCAAACCTTTTTTCCTTCCTCTCCTCTCCTTGCTTCAGGTCTTGACTTCCTTCTGTATCCTTAGCACCCTACTGTGGGAATGTGAATTTCGTTCAAAATGAAGATTCCTCCTTAATGGTATCTAACATAAATATTGATGTTCTCAGAAAAAAAATTTCCTCATTCAATGATAAACATTGGCTTTCTCTAGCTGTGCTAGAGGTTCACTTAAGGTGTACCCTAAGATAATCTAGTGGAGAAGCCAAGAGTCCTGTTCTGTCCACTCTGTTATACGGTAAGAAAATATTCATTTTCCAGGATAAGCATATTATATTTTATTAATAATACAAAAATAGTCAAGGATTATCTAAGGGGAGAAGAGTGATCAAGGAGGTATAAAAGTAGTAGAAAAATTCTTCCAAAAGGAAAGAGGATTATTATTCACAAGCAAGATAGTGACTAAAAATATTAAAAAGTTAAAATTGAAAATAATGAGGTTGAATTGCCAATAAGAAAATGAGCTAAGGGAGATCCTCAAAATACATAAGATGCCTCCTAATTAAAGAATGAAGTTAGTAATAAGAAAGGCTCACATAGATACAGTTCATACACATTAATACCATGAATAAATAGAGCATTAATCTCCCAGAAATTTGATTAACTGCAAAAGATATACGTCATGGTTTAGGCCTAGATTGTAACACTATCTGTTACAATCCAGGATTTAAAAAAATAGACTGGGTCAGTAATAGATTCCCAAACTTTGACAATATGATAGAAATTCTTCCAAGAAATAATAAAATTGAGGATAGCAAAACTTTTATTTTTATTACAAGGAGTAAGACAATGAGATGTTCCAGAAAAGCAAGAGCACCAACAAACTTCTGAACACTCATTCTAAAAACAAACATTGGCCATGAATTTTGGGGCTTTTGCAGAGCATAGAAAGAGAACTCATTGGCATTCATTTGTTCATTTCTATTTTGTACACATTTTTAAAATGTAGGGGAGATTTCTGTGTATTCCTCAATCAGCAATTAGTATTAACATTTTGTATAATCATAATANAATTCTCCAAATGTTGAAATTAGACATTATTAAGTAAGCTTTGCTTTGCTAACACTTCTTCCATTCAGGATCTGAGCCANTTCCTACAGCGCATCTCACCATCTGGGGTAGCTGCTGAGTCTCTCCTTATTCTTCCCTACTTTGACAGGCTCTCATCAGGGACATTGGAAAACGCCTCTCGGTTGCTGCTGGGGTGTTCTTCGGGTGAGATGGAAGCTATGAGTCCTTGATAAGAATACTACAGAAGTGATGGTGTAGAAATGGACCTATGCATTCATGGCCATTTAATTTGTTACAATTGTCAGTATAGTGCATTAAAAATCTTCTCAGTAAATAATATTGAGACAGCTGTAAAACATAAGAAGTAAGCTAAATTTTAACTATTTCTTTATAGCAAATGGACTAAGCAATTTTTGGTAGATTATTTACAAACTTAAAGAGAAAGGCAAAGTTATATGGCATTTGGATGAAGCACAGGATGATGTTGCAATCCTTTTTTTAAGTAGGAGATTAAAAAGAGCAAGGAAGAGAAATAACTTGGATTACCTTCAGAAAAGACTATTTTACATGAATTTAATGATATAAAGATATACTCTTCCCTTTGATGTAGATTACAAAATGACAAAGAACATTTGGTATTATTTGTCATATGTAGAATATATGTACCATATCCACAGCTTATAAAAATTGATAACAAAGAGTAAAATATTTGAAGGGTTCATTTACATCATAATGGAAGCAGAGAAAGTATTCAATTGCATTAGTTATTATTGAAATGAAAATTAAATCACAGAATGATACAGTTGCATACTCACTGGAATGGATAAAATGAAAACACATAGAACAATACCATGTTCAGGAAGAAAGATGATCTGTGCATAGGAGTTGTCCCTCCCTTGTGTTACAGGCCTCCTGCTGATAACTAAGAATACTTAGACATGTGAAAAAGAACTGTAGAGGAAATGAGACTTCCATGGTTGGAAGGGAAATTTAGTATGCATAATGTATGGGATACAGACAGCTGATGTCACATCAGCAGCTACCTTATTAATTAAATAAAGTATGGATTGGTTATGTTATCCCTCAATCACCATGAGGATTATTGCCACAGCTACAATAAAGGTGTTAGATTTAAACAGAAGATTCCCTCAAAATATTTGGAATCTTGGTTATATGAATACAGTAACCAATGAGAAGTAGGATAATACATGCCAAAATAAACACCTTTCTGCAGCTTAAACAATATAAACATTTACAAATTAGTATTTTGAACAGTAGACTCATACAGCCAGGGAGAGAAAAGAGCATAATTTTACGCAAAGCAGATTTTTTTTTTCTATGTAGTTTTGCATCTTGTTCAACCCAAGTCTACGAAATACTAACTGTGCATGTCAGTCTCAACAATGGGGTACAATAGGAAGAAATGACTGGACTTCCCTCAATAGCCTTTTAGGAGTGTTAAAGCAGAGTGTGGTGGGGCTAGAGGGATGCTCAGCACTTAGGAACACTCTGGCTGTCCTGGGACAGGTCTGGAATTTGATTCCAAGAACTCAACATGGTGGCTCACAGTTATCTATGACTCCAGTTCTTGGGAATCTGAAGCCTCTTCTGGACTCGGTCACTATACCCACATGGTGCACAGACAAAACACTCATATAATGAAAAAGAAGTAACATTTTGTCTTAGAAAGCAGAGTTTGCTATTGCAAGTACATACAAAACACTCAAAAGTTTTTGCAATGCTACAAGTGTCTAGGAAACACATCTGTCTTCAGTAAGAATTGCAAGGAGCTTACTTAGGATGGAGAGGAGGTTAAAGAGAAGAGGGGAACAGGTGAGATTTTTGTTTGGAAGGATGTATGTGTGAGCAATTTGTCACAAGAATAAAGGAGTTTAAAGTAGATGTTTATTTATGGCTTGATGATTTAAGACATGAAATAAGGTTGGAGTTGAAAAACAAAACAAAACAAACAAACAAACAAACAAACAACAAACCAAAAACATACCAAGGTGGGAATAATTGCTACAGGAATATGGTTGCCTAGATTTCAACTGATACTCAGGTTTATTCTGTGTCCAGCAGTGGCAGTGCACATAAATGCAAAATTCAATGTCTTTGAACAGGAGTCTTTGTGATGGAGGCTTTTTATTTTTTTATTTTTTTTATTTTTTTTCTCTTTTTTTTCTCTTTTTTTTTATTATTATTATTATTTTCTTTATTTACATTTCAAATGCTATCCCGAAAGTTTCCCATACCCCTCCCCCCACCTCTGTTCCCCTACCCACCCACTCCCACTACTTGGCCCAGGCCTTGCCTTGTGCTAGGTCATATGGAGTTTGGAAGACCAAGGAGCCTCTATTCCCACTGATGGCCGATTAGGTCATCTTCTGCTACAAATGCAGCTAGAAACACAAACCCAGGGGGTACTGGTTAGTTCCTGTTGTTGTTCCACCTACAGGGTTGCAGCCCCCTTCAGGTACTTGGGTACTTTCTCTAGTGATGGAGGCTTTTTAAAAGAAGATAAATGTGCTGTTCATTTTCCTGTGACTCACACCACATGCCGCCTACTTACACTCTGCCCATGATCAAACTCTCTACTCCTTAGGATTATGGACCTTCTGTAGGAAGCAAGCAGACACTTCATACCTATAGGATAGTAGCTTGTTACTGTCTCAAAATAGCTGCTGCATCCCTTAGAGCAGCCAGCACCAGAAGTGATTACACACTCATTCCAGCTCTCAAGTCAGGCATCTGAAGCTCTTTTCAGGGACAGAGTTTGGCCCCAGAGAATACCAGAGCCCATTTCCCTCAGGAAACATGAGTGGTTCTGTCCTGGAAGATAAATTTCCCATGATGCGCACTTATTATTATGTACTATAATGAACCTACCATATATTTTGTTGCTCATTTGGGGGCATGAAGGTATTTGTCATTTCACAGATGTACCTCTGAATCATACTTAATAAGACTGAATCACAGGAGACCTCACTCCAAGCAATGTGGGATAATTATTTTAATGATTTTCTACAGCACAATATAAAGATAATGTTAAAAATTAGTAACTTTATGTTGCATGCTGCAGGCTGACAATATAGTCTTATCTTCTAAGAACTATGGTGAAGCATTTTCACCCCAGTGACTGTGTAAGGCAGGCCCAGCCAAGAGCTCACAGGCCATAGAAGCTGCAGAGCAGCTGGGTCAGGGTCCTCCCTGTCTCCATCTGCACCTAGGAGGTGGGGCTGTTCTATAGCCCTTTGTGCACTGGTCTTGCCAGGAGAGAGCTGGTCTCCCAGGAGTGCTAACACAGGTGTACAGACCCATAGGAGGAACAAGCTCCCGCCAAAGACAGCAAGAACATCAACAGAGATTACCAGAAGGTGAAAGACAAATGTAAGAATCTTACCAACAGAAACCAAGACTACTTGGCATCATCAGAACCCAGTACTCCAACCACAGCAAGTCCTGGATACCCCAACACAGCAGAAAAGCAAGATGCAGATTTAAAATAATATCTCATGATGCTAATAGAGGATTTTAAGAAGGACATAAGCAACTCCCTTAAAGAAATACAGAACACAGGTAAACAGGTAGAAACCCTGAAAGAGAAAACACAAAAATCCTTTAAAGAATTACAGGAAAACACAGTCAAATAGGTAAAGGAATTGAACAAAACCATCCANGATCTTAAAATAGAAGTAGAAACAATAAAAAAAAAATCACAAATGGAGAAAACTTTGGAGATAGAAAACCTAGGAAAGAAGTCAAGACCCATAGATACAAGCATCACCAACAGAATACAAGAGATAGAAGAGAGAATCTTAGATTCAGAACATACCATAGAAAACATTGACACCACAATAAAACGAAATGCAAAAAATCCTAACGAAAAACATCCAGGAAATCCAGGGCACAATGAGAAGACCAAACCTAAGAAAAATAGTTATAGAAGAGAGTGAAAATTTCCAACTTAAAGGGCCAATAAATATCTTCAACAAAATTATAGAAGAAAACTTCCCTAACCTAAAGAAAGAGATGCCTATGAACACAAAAGAAGCCTATAGAATTCTAAATAGTTTGGATCAGAACAGAATTCCTCCCAACACATAATAATCAAAACACCAAATGCACAAAACAAAGAAATAATATTAAAAGCAGTAAGGGGAAAAGGTCAAGTAACATATAAAGGCAGACCCATCAGAATTACACCAGACTTTTCACCAAAGACTATGAAAGCTAGAAGATCCTGGGGAGATGTCATAGATACCCTAAGAGAACACAAATGCCAGCCCAAGCTATTATACCCAGCAAAGCTCTCACTTACCATAGATAGAGAAACCAAGGTATTCCATGAAAAAACCAAATTCACACAATATTGTTCCACAAATTCAGCCCTTCAAAAGATAATAAAGGGAAAACTCCAACTCAAAGAGGGAATCTATACCCTTGAAAAAGCAAGAAAGTTTTTGTTCAATGAACCTAAAAGAAGATAGCCACATAAACAGAATTCTAGCTCTAACAACAAAAATAACAGGAAGCAACAATTACTTTTTCTTAATATCTGTTAATATCAATGGATTTGATTCCCCAATAAAAAAAACATAGACTAACAGACTGGCTACATAAACAGGACCCAACATGTTGCTCCATACAGAAAACCAACCTCAGTGACAAAGACAAACACTACCTCAGAGAAAAAGTTGGAAAACAATTTCCAAGCAAATGGTCCCAAAGAAACAAGGTGGAGTAGTCATTCTAATATTGAATGAAATTGATTTTCAACCGAAAGTTATCAAAAAAGTTAAGGAGGTACACTTCATGCTCATCAAAGGTAAAATCTACCAAGATGAACTCTCAATTTTGAATATCTATGCTCCAAATGCAAAGGTATCCACATTCATAAAAGAAACTTTACTAAAGCTCAAAGTACACATTGCACTTCACACAATAATAGTGGGAAACTTCAACACCCCACTCTCATCAATGGATAGATCATGGAAACAGAGACACAGTGAAACTAACAGAAGTTATGAAACAAATGGATCCAACAGACATTTATAGAACATTTCATCCTAAAGCAAAAGAATATACTTTCTTCCCAGCACCTCATGTTAACTTCTACAAAATTGACCATATAATCAGTCACATAACAAGCCTCAACAGATACAAGAAAATTGAAATAATTCCATNCATCCTATCAGATCACCATGGACTGAGGCTGGTCTTCAATAACAACATAAACAATAGAAAGCCCACAGACAGGTGGAAGCTGAACCATACTCTACTCAATGATAATTTGGTCTAGGAAGAAAGAAAGAAAGAAATTAAAGACTTTTTAGAGTATAATGAAAATGAACCTACAGCATACCCAAACTCATGGGACAAAATGACAGCAGTCCTAAGAGGAAAACTCATAGTTCTGAGTGTCTCCAAAAGAAAATTGGAGAGAGCATACACTCGCAGCTTGACAGCACATCTGAAAGATCTAGAACAAAAAGAAGCAAATTCACCTAAGAGGTTTAGATGGCAGGAAATAATCAAATTCAGGGCTGAAATCAACCAAGTGGAAACAAAAAGAACTATACAAAGAATCAACCAGGAGCTAGATCTTTTAAAAAATATAGATATACCCTTAGCCAGACTGTGGTTGTGGGAAAGTAGGAATATGTGTGTTGTGCCACATATATGGCACAGCACATGAGTGGATGTCATAGGAAAAATTCAGGGCGTCTGTGGTTCTTATGCTTCACTGTGGGGTTTTGAGGTTAGACTGGGGCCATCCTGTGGTAAGTTCTTGGTTGCTGCCATCTTATTGGCTTTGTGCTCTTTTTCTTGGGTAAGTTTTCAGAACTACAGAACTACTTCATTTCAATTTCTACAAAGATCTTGATTTTAAGTATATATATATATATATATGCACCTGATTCACTTACAGTTTATGATCTATATCCTTACTTAGAAGTGTTGTAAGAGTTCTCTCTTTTAAAAAATATCAGAATAATTTATGAGTTACATAAGTCACTTTTAGTAGTAAAATTTGGTATGATTAAGATTTCTAAAAACAGTAAATATACACATGATTTTATGATGTTTTAAAGAGTCAGTATTCACATTTAGCAATAATACACTTTCTGTTCTGTTTGCCATTTGATAGTGAATCACTTTCACAACATTTTTAGCTTCTTCTTTATTCTCTTACCTTTCAAACTGAGCAACTAGTAATGCTCAGGTATATGATTCCCATATACATTCTTTTTTGAAAATTTTTATTAGATATTTTCTTCATTTACATTTCAAATGCTATCCTGAAAGATGGATCAGTGCCTAAGAGCACTTGCTGCCCTTCCAGAGGATCTTGATTTCATACCCAGCACCCACAAGGCAGCTCACAACAGTTTGTAACTTCAGACCCAGGGAATCCAACACCCTCTTCTGGTTGCTAGGCACATACATAGTACATAGGTATACATGCAAGCAGATAAACAGAAAAACAAATTTTAAAAAACAATTTCACAATTTGGTATTATTGGCATTGTGCATAAGACAGGTCTTTGTTGCCAGGTCTGTCTGGTATGGAATGTTTCGAGGCAACTCTAACTTTTACCCAAGGAAAGATGCATGAAATGATGACCTTATTAGTCAATACAGCAAGGAACAGAATCTCCAGATACAATAACCTAACATGTCTCTAGTTGTCACCAAAAGATCTTTGCAGGATGTGGTGATTTAAAGGATAATCCTCCCTTCACTTCCATAGGCTCATATATTTGAAAATTTGTTTCCCAGTTGGTATGCTATTCGAGAGGGATTAGGAAGGGTTAGGTATATTGTCATGGGGTGGGATTTGAGGTTCCAAAAGCTCACATTAGGCTCAGTGTTACTCTATGTCTACAACTTAAGATGTAAGTGCTCAGCTCCTGTTTCAGTGCTATACCTGCCTCCATGTGTCCACATTTCCTACCACAAGGATCTTGGACTCACCCTTGGAAACTATAAGCCAAGGCTCCAGTTAAATATTTTATATGTTGTATTGGTCATGGTGTTTCATCACAGCAATAGAGCACAATGACATGGGGCAAAACTTCCCTTCCTTGAGAATTGGTAATTTAAACTAAAGTGCAGAATGCATTATGAGGAAGTCTTATTTGATTGACAGTTGAGCTGACTGCAGTTTCCAGTATTGCAAGCAATGCCAAGAATAACACAATGCATGTCCCCTGTGCATTTGTGTCAGAAATTTCTAAGGACACATAGTTTGTATTAACTTTGTGGGGTTGTAAAGAGTATGCCTTGTTGAAACTGGAAAATATACCAGTAACATAAACAAATTAATGTATTTCATGTGATTCTACATCTTTGGTACTATTTTCTATAGTTAGAATGTAAATCTTATCATTTTCAAATATAAAAGGTATCTGACGATCATTTTACTTTTTATTGCCATGGTTACTAGGAGGATGAATTTTTTCCCAGTATTTTATTAACTATTTTTCTCTTATTTGCCAATTTTATGCTCATGTACTCTTCCTGTTTTGGAATTGTTGTATTATTTTTAAAATATATTTTTAAAGTATTATTCAAAACTTTCACACACATACACAATGTCTTTTAAATATATCCATGCCCCTCTAACTCTTCCCCAGCCCCATATTATTTTTTGATCTTAAGTTATAATATACAGTTATAGCAGAATATTATGGTGCATGCCTACAATTTCCACACTTGTGAGGATGAAGCAAGAGAGTTGAACATTTGAGGCTACCCTGAACTATACAGAGAAAAAAATAAAGCAAAGGCAGTTTCTAAAACACTTATGGACATTTCTATCATTAGGTCTATACTCTTTCATTTCTGTAGGAGTAAGATGGTGGCATGTGATTTTAATTGTATAGATAACTGTAAGATAATACCAAGCTATCCCTAAGTGGTTGAATCATTTTATAAGCCCACCAGCAACAGATAAAAAAAAAAATCTCATTGCTGAACATTTTTGTTAACTTTCTGTTTAGTCAGCATTTTAATTCTAAATTATTATATATATGAATATATATGTATATATATATACATATGTTGTTCATATTTTTAAGTGTTTCTAGAGTGAACATGCTGCATTCCCAAATTGAAAACTTGCCCATATGCTATGCTGTATGAATCTCCTTTGCTCTTGCAGTCACTGGCTTTTTTTTCAATTTCTTTTTGAACTAAATTGCTAATGTTTAAGTAATATATTTGAAGGTATTTGGCCTAATTTTAAGAGTGGAAATGTAGAGAAAAATCACAGCACAAAGCATTATATAAGTGCTAAACAAACAAACTGCATTTTCAGGCTCCCTCTTCCTTCCTGATACTGTTGTCTTGGGTCTTAATTGAAAATGAAGAGTACAAAATTTTTCCTATACTTTTTGATACTTCCAGAAATTAAACTTATGTTTTAAGAATAATTTCTCAGCCTGCAGAGGTGAATGACAAGGCTCACACGGTCCTCTGTGCCTCATTGTCTAGATCTGGCCCTGCTCCTCTATTTGGAGGAGACTGACAGGACCCCAAGAGCATTCGACCTCCCTGTGGAAACCTTCAGGGGCCCTAAAACTAACTAGCTTGGAACCCTGCCCAACCACCCATCCTAGTCAGATCAGCTTGCCACCCCAGCTGGGTCTGACTGAGACACAGCCTGCAGAATAGTGCCTACTTGCAACACAGCCTGCAGACTGGGGTCTACCTGTCCTCCATGGTCTGGTCCATGGATACTCTACCTTCCACAGAATTACTTCTACCATCAAGATCATTCAGCTAACGTCATGGAAAACCAAATGCCTAAAGGACGTAGTAAAATCACAATCAACAAGACCCAAGGCAATATGGCACCACCAGAGTCCAGCTATCCTGCTACCACAAACCCTGTATATCCTAATGAAATTGAAGCATAAGAAGAAGATCTTAAAAACAATCTTATAAAAACAACAGAGAGGACATGGATAAACCTAGTGATGAAATACAAGAAAATACATTCAAACAGGTAGAGTAATTAAAAGAGGAAGCAAATACATATAAGGAAACTAGGAGAAGACAATGAAACAGGTGAAGGATAAGAATAAAACTGTCCAATACCTGAGAAGGGAAATGGAAGCTATAAAGAAAACACCAATTGAGGCAATTCTGGAGATGGAAAACCTAAGGACAAACAGGAGCTACCAACATAAGAATCGTCAACAAAGTACAGGAAATAGAAAAGAGAATGTCAGGTGTAAAAGATATGATAGTAGAAATCAATATATCAGTCAAAGAAAATGCACAATCTAAAAACGTTCATGATACAAAACATTCAGAAAATTTGGAACACTATGAAAAGACCAAACCTAAGAATAATTGGAATAGAAGTAGATTTGTAGCTCAAAGGCTCAGAAAATATCTTTTTTTTTTTCCAGAAAACATCTTCAACAAAATAATAGAAAAATATTTCCCTAACCTATAAAGAGATGACTATAAAGGTTCAAGAAGGTTAAAGAACACCAAACAGATTGGACCAGAAAAGAAAATCTTCCTGCCACATAAAAAATTAAAACACTAAACATACAGGACAAAGAAAGAAAGAATTTTAAAAGCAACAATGTAAAAAGACCAAGTAATGTATAAAGGCACACTTACCAGAATCACAAATGACTTATCTGAGACAAAAACTAGAAGGGCCTGGAGAGAGGTCCAGAGATGAGACCAGAGACCAGAGATGTAAACTCAGACTACTATAGCCAGCAAAACTTTCAATCACCATTGATAGAGAAACCAAGATATTCTATGTCAAAACCAAATTCAAAGAATATCTTTCCACTAACACAGGTCTACAGAGGATAATAGAAGGAAAACTCCAACCCAATAAGGCTAAGTATCCTCAAGAAATTACAAGAAACAATTAGTTCACAACATTCAAACTAATAGAAGAAAAGCACATACAAACACACACACACACACTCACACTCACACACACACACACACACACACATACACACACATTCACCCGCTACATCAAAATAACAGGAAGTAACAATCACCTTGGAAATTAATAACTCTCAATATCATAGAACTCAATTCCCAGAGAAGAAGACACAGACTAACTGAATGGATGCATAAATAGAATCCATCACTATGATGTATATAAGAAACATATCTCAGCATCAAGATAGTCGTAATATTAGTATAAAGGACTGGAGAAAAGTTTTACAGACAAAGGACCCAAGAAAGAAGCTGGAGTAGTCATTCTAATATCTAATAAAATAGACTTTCAACCAAAAATAATCAAAAGAGATAGGGAAGATTATCAAAGGAAAAATCCATCAACATGACATCCCTATTCTATACAACTATGCCCCAAAGGCAAGGGCATCTACATTTTAAAAAGAATCATTACTAAATCTTAAATCACACATTGAACTCCACACATTAATAAAGAGAGACTTCAACACCCCATTCTCACCAATGGACAGGTCACTGAGATAGAAACTAAACAGAGAAATAATGAAACTAGCAGACATTACGAATCAAATGAACCTAACAGACATCTGTAGAACATTTCACACAAACACAAAAGTTATAGCTTCTTATTAGCAACTCACAGAGCTTTCTCCAAGGTTGAATATGATCAAATCACCATGGATTAAAGCTGGACTTAAAAAAAAAACAGCAGAAATAACAGGAAGTCTGAATACTTATGGAAGCTTAACATCTTTCTTTTCAAAGATCATTGGGTCAGGGAAGAAATAAGAAAAGAAATAAAAGACTTTCTAGAATTAAATGAAAATGAAGGCACAACACACCCTAACTTAGGGATACTATGAAAGTGGTGCTAAAGAGAAAGTTCATAGCTCTAAATATACTCATAAAGAAGTTGTAGAGTTCTCATACAAACAAATTAAAAGTACATTTGAAGGCTCTAGGAAAAGAAGAGGAAGAAGAAGGAGGAGGAGGAGGAGGAGGGGAAGGGGAAGGGGAAGAGGAAGAAGAAGAAGAAGAAGAAGAAGAAGAAGAAGAAGAAGAAGAAGAAGAAGAAGAAGAAGAAGAAGAAGAAGAAGAAGAAGAAGAAGAAGAAGAAGAAGAAGAAAAGAAGAAACAGAAAAAGAAACAGAAACGAAAAGGAAAAGCAAAAGCAAAAGCAAAAGCAAAAGCAAAAGAAAAAGAAAAAGAAAAAGAAAAAGAAAAAGAAAAAGAAAAAGAAAAAGAAGAAGAAGAAGCAAACATACCCAGGAGTCGTAGATGGCAGGAAATAATCAAACTCAGGGCTGAAATCAATCAATTAGATACAAAGGGGACAATACAAAGAATCAACAAAACCAAGGCCTGGTTCTTTGAGAAAATCAACAAAATAGACAAACCCTTAGTCAAACTAACTAAAAGATAGAGGAAAGTATCCAAATTATCAAAATCAGAAATGAAAAAGGAGACATAACAACAGACATTTAGGATATTAAAATAATTATTAGGTCTTACTGCAAAAGCCTGAACTCCACAAAATTGGAAAATTTAAATGAAATGGATGCTTTTCAAGACAGATATCAATTATTAAAGCTTAATAAAGAGCAGGTAAACTATCTGAATAATCCTATAACCTCTAAGGAAACAGAAGCAATCATTAAAAGCCTCCCAACCAAAAACGTTTTTGGACAGATGGTTTTAGTGCAGAATTCTTCCAGGCTTTAAAATAAGGGATAATGCCAATACTCATCAAATTATTCCACAAAACAGAAACAGAAGAAACACCATCAAACCCATTCTATGAGGCCACGGTCACCGTGATACCTAAACCACAGAAAGACTCAATAAGGAAAGAGAACTTCAAGCTGATTTCTCTTATGAACATTGATGCAAAAATATTTGATTAAATACGCAAAAACAGAATCCAAGAATAACATCAAAGAAATCATTCACCCTATTAAGTAGGCTTCTTCCCAGGGATCCAGGAGTTGTTCAATGTATGAAAATCTATCAATGTAATCCACCATATAAACAAACTGAAAGAAGAAAGCCACACAGGATTATCTCACTAGATGCTGAAAAAGCACTTCACAAAATCCAACACTCCTTCATGATAAAAGTAGTAGAGAGGGCAGGGATACAAAGGGCATACTGAAAAACAATAAAGTCAATATACAGCAAACCAATAGCCAACATCAAATTAAATGGAAATAAACTTAAATATTTCCACTAAAATATGGGATAAGACAAGGCTGTCTACTAACCATATCTCTGCAACACAGTACTTGAAGTTTTAGTTAGAGCAGTAAGACAACTGGAGATCAGGGGATACAAATTGAAAAGGAAGAAGTCAAAGTATTGCTATTTTCAGACAATATGATAATATGCATAAAATTCTACCAGAGAACACCTGTAGCTAATAAACACCTTTAGCTAAGTGACTGGATAATAAATTAATTCAAAGAAATCAGTAACCCGATCTTTGCTCTGCTGCACTGCCGGGGAGAGTGCGGGCT
>NC_034604.1:53583962-53607962 GCF_900095145.1 Mus pahari | reverse complement strand
TAGAGGTTCCATGGTCTTCCAAACTCCATATGACCTAGCACAAGGCAAGGCCTGGGCCAAGTAGTGGGAGTGGGTGGGTAGGGGGACAGAGGTGGATGGCACCATGATGGAGACAGGGCAGATTTCTACAAAAAAAAAAATAAAGAAAAAAATAAAAAAAAAAAAAAAAAAAAAAAAAAAGAAATCAGTAACCCTCTTCGACACAAGTGTTAAGCAGGTTGAGAAAGAAGTTAGGGAAACAGTACCCTTCACAATAGCCACACATGACACAGAATACCTTGGTTTAATTCTAACCAAGCAAGTGAAAGATCTGTATGACAAGAACTTCAAGTCTCTGAAGAAAGAAATTGAGGAAGATATCAGGATGAGAGAGAGCTCCCTTGCTCATGGATCAGTAGGATTAACATAGTAAAAATGGCCATCTTACCAAAAGCAATTTATAAAGTCAATGCAATCCCCATCAAAATTCCAACACAATTCTTTACAGATCTTGAAAGAACAATGTTTAACTTCATATGGAAAAACAAAAACCCCAGAATTGATAAAATGGTACTGAACAATAAAAGAACTTCTGGAGATATCACTATCCCTGACTTCAAGTTGTACTACAGAGCAATAATAATCAAAATTGCATGGTAATGGTAAAAACACAGAGAGGTGGATCAATGGAATTGAATCAAAGACCAAGAAATAAACTCACACACCTACAGAAACTTGCTTCTGGACAAAGAATCCGCAGCCATACCATGGGAAAGGGAGAGCATCTTCAACAAATGGTCCTGGTCTACCTGGATGCCCACATGCAGAAGAATGCAAATAGATCCATATTTATCACTCTGCACAAAACTCAAGTCCCAATGCATGAAAGACCTCAAAATAAAACCAGGCATACTTAATTTAATAGAACAGAAAGTGGGGCGTAGCCTTGAACTTCTCAGTACAGGAGCCATTTTCATGAACCGAACACCAATGATTCAGGCACTATGATCAAGAATTAATACATAGTACCTCATGAAACTGAAAAACTTCTGTAAGTCAAAGGACGCCATCATCAGGACAAAATGGCTGTCTATATATTGGGGAAAGATTTTTCACTAATTCTACATCTGACAGAGGGCTAATATCCAAAATATATTAAGCACTCAAGAAGTTAGACACCGACCATCCAAATAACCCAATTATAGGTAGAGTACAAGAGCTAAACAGACAATTCTCAACTGAGAATTCTTGAATGGCTGAGAAGCACCTAAAGAAATGTTCAACGTTCTTAGTAATCAGAGAAATGCAAATCAAAAGGACTCTGAGATTGCACCTTACAATCAACTGAAATGCTAAGATCAAAAACTCAAAGGACAGCACATGCTGGTAAGTTGGGGAACAAGGGGAACACGTCTCCACTTTCAGTGAGAGTGCAAACTTGCCCACCCCATCCCTGGAAATCAATTTGGTGGTTTCTTAGAACACTGGGTATAGTTTTACCTCAAGACTCAGCCATCCCACTCCTGAGCATATACCCAAAAGAGTTTCCACCACCTCACAAGGACACTTTCTCGACTAAGTTCATAGCAGCTTTATTTGTAATAGCCAGAAACTGGAAACAAACTAGAAGCCAGTCAAATAAAGAATGGATACAGAAAATATGGTATATCTACACAGTGGACTACTCCTCAGCTAATAAAAACAAAGACATCATGACCTTCACAGGCAAACAGATGGGACCAGAAAGCATCATCCTGAGTGAGGTAATCTAGAACCAGAAGGACATGTATGGTATGTACTCACTTATAAGTGGATATTTGCCATAAAATACAGGATAAACACACTATAATCAACAGACCCATAGATGCCAAATAACAAAGAGAGCACAAGGGATGATGGTTGAATCTTTCTCAGAATTTATAGATATTGACGGTCTACAGAATGAGTGAATTGGGTGGAAAAGAAGAGATGGAGGAGATAGTGGGAATCATATATAGGGAGAGCAGGGGAGAGAGAAGGAAGATTGGCCCAGACAATCTCTAGGTTATGCCAGAGACCTGAGATGGAGAGAGACCCCAGAGGGTCTAAGGGGCGGACTCTAGCTGATATTCCTGATATTCTTAGCAATGGGGGATATGTATCCTGATATGGCCACTTCCTGTAGCCAAGTAGGATTCCCAGTGCAAGTATAAAGACGACAACTGACCCACAAAGCCTTCAACCCAAAATGTGTCCTCCCTACAAGATGTGCAGGGACAAAGATAAAGCAGAGTCTGAGGGAATGGCCAGCCAATGAATGTCCCAAACTGAGTCCCATTTCATAGGCAAGAACCAGTCCCTGACACTGTTAATGATACTCTGTTATGCTTGCAGGCAGAAACCTAGCATAACTGTCCTCTGAGAGGCTCCACCCAGCAGCCAATGGAGAGAGATGCAGAGACTCCCAGCCAAACATTAGATGGAGCTCAGGAGTCTTACAGAAGAGTTGGAAGAAGGATTGAGGAACCCAAAGATGACAGGAACTCCACAGGGGGACAAACTAACCTGGACTCTTGTTGGCTCCCAGAGACTGAATTACCAACCAATGAATGAGCACGAACTGGATCTAGGCTCCTGGTACATGTGTAGCAGATAAGCAGCTTGGTCTTCATGCAAGTCCCCAACAACTGGAGGAGGGGCTGTCCCTGAGCCTATGGCCTACTTGCCTGTTTGTGCATCCTGCACTGCTAAATAGACAGCCTTCTCTGGCCTCCTTGGGAGAAGATGTGCCTAATCCTGCAGCAACTTGATGTGCAGGGTAGGGGGTTGGGGGTGGAGTGATGGAGTGAATGGATGGTTGACACCCAGAGGGGAACTTTCCCTTTTGAGGGGAATGGGAGATGACTTAAATGAAGGGATACTGGGATGAAAGAAAATGCTGATACTGGGTTTTAAAATGAATAGATAAATAAATTGAATCATAAAAGTTTTTCATTATAAAGTTTTACCAACTATAAACTATTTTGTCCACATTTTCCAAATTAATTTTAATAATCTATTAGACGATATATAGTAACAAAACATCACTTTTCAAATAGCTATGAGTGATATAATGTTTTTGCAGTTTGAAATTCTCAGAAAAATAATAAAGATTCTATTGTTTAGAAAAAACAAGATGATAAAAGTTGAAAGCAAATATAAAATACTTATGAATATAGATTGCTACACATGTTTAATATTTAAGGGTCCATTTTCTTTGTGTTACCTGGGTTATGATGCACCATGAAATATTAGTTTGAGAAACAGCAATACCATGTGGCTAAAAACGAAGCAGTGACCATGTTTCCCACAGCGCTGTCTAAAGATTGACGGTCATCCCTGTGCTTTGGTTTGTATGTAGGTCGTGGGTTATGCTTGCAAAGTAAACATCTCCAGAAATATAGGTAACTCAAAAAAAATTTTACCCCCCCCCAGATATGCATGTATACATGCATTCCCTGGAAAAGAGCAAACCTTATTGTGCTTATATATTATAAACACCATTGTTTTTAGCACTCCATATTGTCACTGAGCTTTAGAATAATAACTTACAGTTTCTGTTTTTATAGTTTAGAAGCTAAGTTTTAATTTGTGAGATGTTTATGCAAACATGCAGCAAGAGTAATGTATAATTAATATGTGAAGTATAGTTATAGGAACCATATTTTATGCTACTTCTACTGACAGTTTTAGAACATGTTATTATAGTGTAGTTACTCAACTTGTCTTTTACTTGTTCATTTCTTCTCTCCAATAAACTCAGGATGCCTGGTGCCACTTGTTTCTTCCGTGATGTATGAAGAAGGGAGATAAAGGGATGGTATCAGGCTCAGTGAGCCACCTTTGAAGAACAGTCTCTAGTGGACATCTATACTCATTTCCTTGGAAACTTGTATTTATAAAGGAATTTGGAAAGTGAAATTTTAAATGCTGGAATACTTGTAAATATATCTCTAGCATGAAAGTTGAGGCACAAGTCAGCAGCAGCCACTGTGGTTTCTAGCACAATCAAAAGGAAGCCTGCCTGTATGTATGAATAATGGTAGCATATGAAAGATACACTATAAGGAACAGTAATATATGTTTGTACACAGATCAGAATATGATGCACATATTGTGAGGTGAATTCTCATTGTTTTATTTCCCAAGAGAATTATCTATATTAAAAGAACATTATTTAGCATCTTTGATTTATTTATAAAAATAGAAAATATTGTTAATAGAATAGTTTAGGACATAGTCTCCTGAACAATTTTTTTTTAATTAAAACTGATTGGAAGGTAAATGAATACGTAGTATTACTTTCTTCTTTTACTTCTCTTTTGAATTTCCTGTCGAGATACAAGACTTTGGTTTTCAGCTTTCCTAATTTCTCATTTTAACTTCCTCCCTTTTGACATCAGTAGAAGACTGACAGCAAGTGATATTTAGGGAAGACTGCTTAGCAGCAAACACAAAGTAGTGTCTTTGAGAGAGGACTTAGAAAGTGGTGTGTGACTTTCAATTTTATTAGTGGATATGAGGTCATCATGTCCCATTTGAAAATTTACAAATTCTCTTGCTGACTATGGCATAGATTGTGGCACGCCTTTAATCCCAGCACTCGGGAGGCAGAGGCAGGCGAATTTCTGAGTTCGAGGCCAGCCTGGTCTACAAAGTGAGTTCCAGGATAGTCAGGCTATACAGAGAAACCCTGTCTCGAAAAACCAAAAAAAAAAACAAAAAAACCAAAACACAAAAAACAAAAACCCCCAACAATTTAGCAATATTATTAACCTAAATCTCTTCATCTTTAAATATGTAATGAACGGAGTAGACTTTTAGAAGCTTTCATTAGCCATTAAAGGGTTAAAAATGTTTCTTTGGTTAAGTCAGGAGGAAAGTAGAAGTAAGTTACTGGTTGGCAAACATGAGACTATTTTACATAAGAATGTAATATGCAGATAAGTTCAAGGACACATTGGCATGCAAATTAATTAATCTAATATTTTCAGTACTTAAAAGATAATTAACATGAATGCAGCTATGGTTGATGATATCTTAGAGTATTTTGAAGTAGAACACTTATTAAAAGCAAATAAAATCTGGAATTAGCTATTGGAGGCATTGGAGACTAATAAAGACCAGGAAGTTCAAAGTTAAGGAGGTGAAACCACTGGAGATAAGTGGTTCCCTAAATTCATTTAACTTAAACATGGGCACACAATGGAAATAAAAAGAGGCACATAATATACAATGGGGTAGAAGAGAGAGGTTAGAAACAATCCCTAGCATATGAGGCAACTCATTTTCATAAGAACACCAAGAATACAGAGCAGGCATTTTTCTCCAAAAAAGGTCATTGCTTTAATAAATGCTGCTGAAAAAAAGTGGATATTATTATACAAAGAAATGGATTTGGCCCTTTTTCTTAGTCTCACATACATAAATAGACTGAGAAACAGATGAAGATTTAAATATAATCAGAAAGCATAAAATTCTTAGAATAAAAAACAGGAAAGAGCTCATGGGTGACAGATTTAAAAAATATGTTAATATAGACTATCCAATAAAATGCCTACTGCCAGATATGGTTTACCTCTTTTCAGTTGGTGCTCAGTGGAATCCCATAAGCATTGCTGTTGGCTGTTCTCCAACACTACATCTGAAGACACCACAGACTCCAGTCACTAGACATGTAAACATCAAGTGGAAAGGAACCAGAACGTGACATCCCTTCTGCCTGGGCTTCGTAGTGCTGGAAGGTGCCACATATGCTGCCAGAGCAGAAAAGTAATCAGCAGTACTCAGCTGGGAACCCTATGTACTAACCACCGGCTCAGAAAGATATGTTCACTCGCACAATAGTGGGATGCATATTTTGGGAATAACCAATCACTTTCTAGTTCTGTTAACCGGAACAAAGAACCATAATCAGTGTGGCTATAGTCTCTAGGTGAGAACCTAATACTATCATTTTGCTAATAGAAATAGTAGAATTCTTATTGATGGACCCATAAGTTAGCACAGCTCTCAAACTTCATTAGAGAAACTTCTTTTTGCAGTAGATAGCGATTGACACAGAAACACACAGCTGGTCAATGTGCAGCGAATAAGAGATTTTGGAATGTTCAGCCTTAAATGGGTATCTGTATCACGCTCATCTCTAAGACTCAGGAGTCACTATGAAAGAGGAGACAGAATTTGCTAGACATAGCAGTGCCTTTGGCAATGTGAACTAGGCTAGGATTTCAAGACTTACCTATTATCAAACCAATCAAAATCCTACCAGCATGACGGGGAAGGGCTCATGGAGTAGCACTTCTCTGTGATTTAAGTAGTAGCAAATAATAATGCTGGGAAAGGGAGGATAGGTTTTCTTCGGGATGTAGCCCCTGAGCAGATGCCTATGCTCCAGTCGATAATATTATAGTCATGTATATATAGGAAGCACTAAGTAGATTCTGTGGGGCTTTTTCGTTTAAGAGACCACATGGACTTAGGAGGGAAAATTCATGGGGGTAATAAAGAAAGAATTGGGAGGGAAGGATTGGGGTGTAGATTTGATCAAAACACATATGTAAGTATGAAACTCTCAAACAATAAATAAAGCAAAGTATAGGCAACAAAGACCAAAGCAACCAAGTGACACTGCTTTCACAGTTAAAACAGCTTCTATATAGAAGAGCAAATGACAAAGAAGGGCAGCCTATGGACAAGGAGAAGCCACTTATCAGACAAGTTAATATTCATGAAAAGTAAGCAAATAGTATAATCTCAAAGAAAAGGTGGTTTGTAAACATGCAAAGTACTTGAATAAATATTGTGCAAGGGAGACTCAGGGGTGGAAAATAAATATGAAAAGGATAGTTAGAACATTACCAACAACCAGAAAAATGTACATCAAAGAGCAGATATTACCTCTTATTTGGAAGGATGACTTATCAAAATGACCAGAGACAGTAGACATTTTTGAGGGCATTGGAAAAGCAGGACACATGTACATTGGTGGAAATGGAAATTGATACAGTTGTTAAGAAAACAATGTAGAGCTTTCTTAAAAAGTCAAAACATACAAATACTATATGATTTATCTGACTCTATTCTTTGTATATGTGTAAGTGAATAAAATCAGATATATGTGTATCTACAGTTCCCAGTTCATTGAAGCATTACATACAACAGCCAAGATAGAAGAACATTCATGGGCTCTGTCACAGGTTCATGAATAATGAAAATTTATTATTTTATATACGAATGTGCATGCATATGCATGAGAATTATTCTGTCTAGAAAAAGAGGCCATTATGCCACTTGTGACAATATTAATGACCTACTGGACAACATGCTTATACAACAAACCAGGTACAGAAAAACTTCATGATCTGGCTTGCACAGAGTCTAAGAATTAAAGTCAAGTTTATAGACATAGAAAATGCCTATGTAGCTGCCAGAAGATCAGGACTGGAGAAAATGTAGAGACATCAGCTTAAGTATGCAAATGCATCTGAATGAATGACTTCTGCTGGCCTGATACATACATACATGCCTTACATAGTCAAAAATCTATTATAGATTCAAAATTTGCTAAAGTGGTAGATTTTGTGTATTCACACCACAAAGGATACTGTTGTGAGGAGGTACATATAAGAATTAGTTTGGGTGAGATACTATTTCATAATGTGTATTACATAATTTCCTAAATATGTATTTTGATATGCATATTTTGATATTCAGATTGCATTGTACATAAAACCTTACAAATGAGATTGAGAAAAATCACACAAGTAGTGTGCACATAGTGACTCTCCATACACAAATCACAAATTTTCTCTGTGATATCAGACTCAGAAACATGAAAAAGTTTTAGGAAGTAGAAGACGTGGTGTCTGGAAGACAATCTATGATGGGAGGAGTTGGGTGACTTACAGTCATGTTCTACTTCTTGGTTAACAGATTTATGTTTATGCTTCTGTGTATGTGCCAGATTCTTATAGAAATAAAGTAGAATAAGTCAACATTTTATTTTTTGCAAAAATTTTGTGATATATTATAAGTATGTGATAAGCAAGTTATGTGATGAGTAAGTAATGTGATTCTGCTATTCTATAGGGTGCATTTATAAAAAAAAGCAAATTCACATGCCCACTACCTAGCACAAGTGTTCTTTTGTAGTCAGAACAGATAAAACCTACTGATTTGGCACAAATTCCATATACACACAATTTTATAGCCTATTATCTACAGGTTTCAAATTAGGTATTTTTCCATCCTACACTACACACACACACACACACACACACACACACACTCGTACACACACAAGATTCCATATATACATATGGAATCTTAAAGATAAAAATAAATTTGAACTTAGAATTTCATAATTGGCCATATTTTCACTGAAATGCAAATAAAAATATTTATAACATGTAACAACCCGCATGAAATCCCTTTTAGAAAAAGTTTGCATGCTAGGAGAAAGGCAGATTCAGGAAGTCATGAACAAAATCATCACTGGCAAAAGTCTTTGTGAAGCTTGTTATTTCATAGAAGAAACAAAATATCAAAATCAGGATGATTATTTTCTAGTTCCATCCATTTGCCTAAGAACTTCATGAATTTGTTTTTAATAGCTGAGTAGTACTCCATTGTGTAAATGTACCACAGTTTCTGTATCCATTCCTCTATTGAGGGACATCTGGGTTCTTTCCAGCTTCTGGCTATTATAAATAAGGCTGCTATGAACATAGTGGAGCATGTGTCCTTATTACCAGTTGGAACATCTGCTGAGTATATGCCCAGAAGATGTATTTCTGGATCTTCTGGTAGGAAGAAGACAAGACTGCCCATTCTCTCCCTTCTATTCAATGTAGTACTTGAAGTTCTAACTAGAGCAATAAGACAACTAATGGAGAACAAGGGGGATATAAACTGTTAAGTAAGAAGTCAAAGTGTCCCCATTCTCAGATGACATGACAGTACACATAAGTGATACCTAAAATTCTACCAGGGACTTTCTACAGCTGATCAACCTCTTCAGCAAAGTGGCTGGATATAAGAATAAGTAAAAAACAAAAGCAAACAAGTAAACAAACAAACAAAACCACTAGTACCCTGTATACAATAAACAGGTTGAGACAGGAATTAGGGAAACGCCCTTCACAATAGCCACAAATGATATAAAATATCCTGTTGTAATTCTAACCAAACAACTTGAAGAACTGTATGACATGAACTTCAAGTCTTTGAGGAAAAAAATGTCTTCAAGAATTTGGTGGGAGCCTATTTGTAATATGGTTATCTTATTGCCTGACACTGAAGACACCTGTCCTAGTTAGTGCTAACTGTCAATTTGACACAGCCTGGAGTAATCTACAAAGAGAAACTAAATCAAGATTGACTGCGGGTGTGTCCATACACACAACTGTCTTGACAGTTGGTATAGCAGAACCAGATCACTGTGAACAGCATCATTCTCAGAGCAGGTACTTGTGGGCTCTATAAGAAAGCTGAGTAAGTATGTGCCTGTGAACAACCTTCTCCCCTGGTTTTTGTTTTAAGCCCCTATTTGTATTCCTGTTTTGACTTCTGTTCAATGAGAGACCGACCCATAAGCTGAAGTAAACCATTTCCTTCCCGAAGTTGCTTTTGATAAGAGTATTCTATCCCAGCATCAGGGATAATAGTAGATCAGCATCTAGCCAGCATGACTCTCTGATGTGGGCACACGCTGGCTCACCCCAGTGAGCGTATATACACATGCTTCCTCACACTCCAGAGCTTCCTCACACCAGCTGCCTCTTTCTCACCCTTTGTGGCAGCTTCCTTGTAGGATAACTTCAATTTCTTTTCTCCCCAAAGACTGCCTTCCCTCTTGCTCTCAGGTCTACAATTTCCTCTGTTCAGGTGGAACTTTTCTCATCTGGACCCTAAGGACAGGGACGCTGTCCTCAAAGAGCAGCCATTCCCTCAGGGAGTCCTGAAGGAGCACTTGTCCTGCCAGCTGTGCATACTTGTTACTCTTCTCATGGCTGTGTCCAAATACACGACAAGGAGTGTCTTAGGGATAAAAGGGCTTATCTGGATTCACAGTTTCAGGGTTCAGACCATCATGCTGAGGAAAGCCGTCTCTTACTCTTTCTGACCATGATTGGACTGTACCCTTCAACATTGTGAGCAAAATTGAACACTCTCTCTCTTGAGCTGTTTCCTGTCAGTTGTTTGGTCCCATCGATGACAAAAGGATACAATATTTATGCTCCTATGCACCTTTATTTAAGAGAGAAAGTTCCTTTCATCACATGGGGTATGGGGAGTGTGTGTGACTTACATATATTGTACCCTCAAATAAGCATCAGATCTCATTCATCTCCTTGGTTTGGGGGCTTAGGCTAGTCACTCTGAAAGTAATATCTATTAGTTACTGTGGAAAAGGAGCTCAGACTATAGGCATAGTGTAAGCCACAGCATTTGTTATAGTATAAGCATTTCCACAGAAGTCCCTACCAGCAAACTTCTCTACAGCTCTTTTCATTGAAATCCAGTAAAGTCAGGGAACTACCACCCAGTGAAACCATGAGACATGCTATTGTTTGATACAAGTCACTGCCCCATCATGGAGGAGTGGAAGACCACCTTATCCTTAACATACCCTGAAGCTGCTCTATCAGTCAGTGAGTTTTCTGTTAATATTTCCCTAGAAATTACTGTCAATTTATAAAAATCTGTAAATTGCTTGTAAACATGAAGATGTGAATTTGATCTCCAGAAGGGTAGACAAGGTGTTGCCTGCTTATAATTACAGCTCTGGGGAGACATAGGAAGGGGCATGCCTGAGACTCATTAGCCAAGTAACCTAGCCGTCTAGTTCCAGATAAAAGTGAAAACCCCCATCTCAAACTACAGACAGATGGCTGCTGAGGAATAATATCAAAGGTTTCCCTCTCACCTTCATTTGTCCTTGCACATTTACGTATACCAGTCTTGATAAGCATACCCACACCCTCAAAATTAAAAAATACAAAAAATTAAAAACAGATAATTTTCTCTGAATGGATAGAATGAAGCTCAATTCTCTTCTCTATGATATATGGAAAATTTGCAAATAAAGTGATCTTAATGTTGCAATATACATTTTTTTCAGTGATATATAAAAAGCATGGCTACTACCAGAGTAGGTAAATACACACATATATCATTAGAAGACATAGATGGAGTAGCCACAACATGTGAAATGAGGGCTATAAAATTTCTAGAGAAAGCAAGAGAATATTGTCAAGGTTTCTTAAGCCTATGGGCAACATTTTAATATAACTCACAAGTACCAAAATTATCTGGCCTCGAGTGTTACCACTTCCATTCATCCCTGCCCCCACAGGGAACTGAACCCTGGATATTGTGTACACTAGTCAAAGAAAATACTATTTCTACCCTCCCTCTCTTTTTCTTCCTTTTCCTTTTCTTCCTCTTTTCTCCTTCTCCTTCTCTTTGCTTTTCCTCCTCCTCCTCCTCCTCCTCCTCCATTTATAAACATACCAATGTTGTTTTAAGCTTAGCATTTGTTGTTGTTTCTATCTAGAATTTTCTAATCACACCAATCTGATGAGTAGAGATTTCTTTCTTCTATGTCTAATCTTCGTCCTCCCACTAATTAGCCAGACACAATGATTTCTGTTTTCTCTTTACTACATATTCAAATTTATTTTCTTCCTATCACTTGCGTGTAATCCACACACTCACTGCCTCCAAGTGTATGAATATAGAAGTAAATTTTGAGTAAAGATTTGGTTATCTTTATTTTTACCAGGGTGTCCTCAGTGCCTGAGATGCACAGAATGTAACTTGGAAATCCTTATTCCAAATACATATTCCATTGGTTAGCCAGCTACCTCTGCAGCAGTGTGTGTAGCCACAAAATAAAAAATAAAAAATAAAGACTGTACAGCAGAAAGGTAAATGAAAACCTGGCCACTGGACATTAAATTAGTTCAAGCTGAACATGGGGAAAATGAAAAGGAAATTAATGGCGGTTTGGTTTATTTGGGGAGACTCAAAATAGAAATGTAGTTTCACCGCTAATGGATTTTTGTCCCACAGCTTTCTGTGCGATTGCCTAATTAGTTGAATTAACTGGAGACTACATTTTAGATGAGGATTCTAGAATTTGAACATGAAGAGGAGAAATTAAGTTTGGGCAGTAATTCAAGCTGAAGACATGCAATTTGTAGCTTCACTATTTAGGCTCTGAAGTTTAGGAGACAAATGAATCTCAGTCCATGACCAGCATTCAGGAGAGAGCATTCAGAGAGGATATTTTGAAAAGATTTTCTTTTTCTTTAGCTACAATTTTTATGGCTTAAAATGCACGTGTACTTTGTAAATATGTGTTGAGAAGACTAGCATTTAGAAAAGGCAGGCCCATTATTTGGGTGAGCTAAGGACCTGTGTGATGACTGGTGAGTCCACAGCTGTAGGAGGGATTGAAAATGAATCTGTTTGAATGGAATGATTGACAATCGTTAAAAAATTCAGAGTATCTTTTTAGAGAACGAAGGAAAAGAAAAGACAACCCCAAAACAAACACCAAACCAAACAACCAAACAACAAACCATCTAACTGCTCAGTGTGGGTCTGAGACAAGCAACGGGTCTGATGAGGCTCTGGCTACTTGGGAAGTCTGTTTGCTTTTGGATTGTTGTTGGTTTTAACAGCCTGAGTCATCTCAGTGGAGAGAGTAGAGAGGAAAGCTTTGTGTAGCCTCTGCAATCACGCTTGGGAGTTCTTAGAAAGGTCATAGCTCCACTTGTTTCCTAGTATCTCACCTAGACACCAGGAAAGGCTAATTAAAGCAATAGATTCAAAGGAGTAATAAAGATTTAATTATTATTTAGCAGAGAAATTGAAGCCATCATGTGAGACCAATAACTGAAAAAAAAAAAAAAAGAGTAACCACAATATAGTAGATATTGTCAATGAAAGACGAGTCTTAAACATCAGGGTCTTCTGATCTCTTTCTGTCTCCGTCTCTGTTTCTCTTTGTCTCTTTCTGCATCTCTCTCTGTGTCTTTGTCTCTGTCTCTGAGTGTCTGTCTGTCTCTCATACGTACACACGCCTTCATCATACTTTTTATTTTGGATAATTGGTTTGGTTTTATGATTGATCCTCAGCATCTTTATTTTGCAATCCAGATTTTCTACTCATCTGTCTTTAACTTGAGCACTTCAAAATGAAGTTTACATTTTATGTGTTAATTTTCTGCTCCTTCAGCTGAGCAGTGAGAACAGCTCTTTTGAACACAGCATTTTCAGCTAAAGCATGAAATTTGACTAAGGTGGCCAAGCTGTTTTCTCTGATTTCTCGTGATAAATTTTAAACAATATGGAATCCTTGATGACACTTATCTCCCAACCCAAGAGAAAATATAGAAAAATCTTCAAAAATGTAAGAACAAATAGAAGCTAAGTGCTTTGAAGAGCTTTTACCATTATACTGTAAAGTAGTCTGCCATTCCATCAGAGATTCAAGGAAACTATCAGATTTTTATGGCATTTACAGATAGAAACCATGCAGTATTGTAGCTTGGGAGTAATAGTTTCAGTATGAGAAAATGCTTACAGTACAGATTATTAGAAACTATGTGGTTACCTCACTGCTGTTTAACAAAAACATCATAAATTCACATTTTCCCCATTTGTTTTAGAAACTTCCCAAATTCAACCATAAACATCACTGTAATCTGTACTACTATACTTGACATCCTTTCTATGAATTTTATTTCATTTGTAATTATTAGAAAATTACTATAGACTATCAGCCTAAGATAAGGGATAATGTAACACAACCACAGATTTCCTAAAATATCTTTGATATGCTTCTAACCTTCTTTTTAACATTTAAGCCATTTACTCCTGGGATTTTTCCCTTCACACTTTCACATTTTTCTTTTAATTTTCTAAGATACCTGTAAGGGTTTTCTCATTCTACTTAAATATTGAGATGGCATCACAGTTTCCACTCCCCCCCCCATTCTAATTACCTTCTCTCCTTTGGTCTTCTTTTGTATCACTCTTGGAGAAGATGTACCTGGATCATAGTTGAAAGGACAGTTCATTCATTCCCATGGTTCCAGTTGTGCCTCTCTACTTGTGACTCAAGTGTGCATAGCTAGCTGGAGTCTTCCCTCCCAGAATGAGACTGAACATTGGCAGTGTCTACTGGTCTCTTGCAACAAGGCATCATACATTCTTAATATCCACCGTGGAAAGCTGTACTCATAATTAAACAAATTGTTTTCTCAAATAGCACTTTCATGTTTTCCAACTTACAGCACAGTCAGTACACATCTTTGCTAAGCCTAGAAATGGAACCTTATCCCTGTTCTTGCATCATCCAAAGAATGACAGTCAACTCTGAACTCTCAACACTGTTCTTCCCTTTGTATATTCCTTCATGTTAGCTCATTTAGATTACTGCAACAACCTATAGTTTGTCTTCCTATGGATGAATGAATGGCCTTGTCATTTCATCAACAAATTCTACAAACTACATGCAGTTGATTTTGAAACAATGACTTTTATGGCATTCCCAATTTATAAATTGAAGTCTACATACAATACATAGCATAAATTACACAGCTTGCATGAATGATTATGTAATTGTAAGTCCAGTCTCACCATTAATAAAATCTGAGGTCACCTCTCTTCTACACTCCTTTGCCCTCGTTTGTTTGGTTCATCTAGTATATACTTTTCATTGCTATTTGTTTAAGCCTTCCTGACTGGTTCACACATTTAATCCTTACGATACTACTCAGGAGCTACATTTTTAATAATAATTTTTGAAATTATAATTTCCATCTTTCTGTTCCTCTCTCCAATCACACTTATATATACTCCCTATTCTTCCTTATATTCATAGCCCCCCTCTCTCTCAATCTATCTATCTATCTATCTATCTATCTATCTATCTATCTATCTATCTATCTAGGCAAACACACATATAATAAGTCTATATGATATTACTTTGTTACTCGTGTATATATGATTTCAGGACCACAGTAGGAGTCATGTAAGGAATTTTGGTTAGGTTGCTGCTCTCGTGTATAAAATCATTGAGCACACTTACTACGTAACATGTATCTCAGTTTACTATACACCTTTCTTCATTTGTCTTCCTCGGGAGACTGTTGTACCCTTGAAGACAGAATCCACATGGCATTCAGTTTTCTGACTAGAAGCTGAAACTTCTAGAATAATAGGAAACATGCAGTAGGTATTTGGTAAATGGTAAATCAATCTCTGCAAACAGAGTCTTGTAAGCACAAATATCAGTGTCACTTTCTAAGCCTGGTCCTGCTGTGCTTGAGGTGTGCCCACCTCACCTGAAAGAATGAAAGAATAATATTTTTTATTTTGCTACATAGTTCATGTGAATCAAAATCAAAACAATATCATATATTCTTCAGGTTGAATTTGTGGTCTCTTTCTTTTCTTCCAGATGAATATTTCATCACCATTGTTATATTTCAGTTTCATACTACCTATTCATACACCTTACATTGTTGTGTTCAGGTAAAATTGATGATGGAATAATTAAATTTTGATTTCTTAATTCAAAAGAAATAGGTTCAAATATGGGCTATACATTTGTTAAACTATAGTCCTGTGTACTGGTTTTACTTCTTTCAGTCTTTAAAATAGCAAGTGGCCATGATACAACCCTTTAAATAAGACTGTTAAAAAATGTATGTCCACTAATATAGTTAATACATTTTGACTACAGTGACAGCTGCAGTAAACATTGAGTGCCTCAGTAACAGGAACAACTCTGATTGGACCAGAAAATGAATTGTGCTTACAATCAAAATCTGAGAAGGAATATGATAAATATGAAATTCCTAGAATGGAAGTGTGTTCTGAGGTTGGAATTTATATCTCATCAATCATTGTGTCACAGTGAAGGACATTTTCACAGTGTGTTTTGGTTTGTGAACTCAAGACACTCATTAAAGTGTACATCAAGTATGTTAGTAAACATCACAGAAAGATGTAAAACTAAGCCTAGCCTGATTACAAGGGAAGTTTAAAGATAATTCAGTAGGCTGCCACCTGGTCCTTGCTGCTGGGGCAGACCCCTAGTTGCTCTGCTCCCCTGAAGACTCCATATCCTGATAAATACCAGAGGACCAACTGCACTCAGAGCATGTGGTAAGAACACCCCATCCCAACCATGTCCGGAGTCCCTGAGCTGCTGCTGGGAGTTTGGTGGACTTGCGACCCATCGCCCACCAAAACCCCACCCTCCTGAATACCACTGTCCTGCCTTCCATCCCTCCTACTCCTTCTGCCTGGTCCTTGCTGCTGGAGCAGACTCCTAGTTGCTCTGCTCTGGTGAAGACTCCATAGATACATCCTAGAGGACCTGCTGCACTCAGAGCAGTTGGACACACTGCACTCAGAGCAGTTGAGAAGTTGAGGACCCTCTGCACTCAGAGCAGTTGAGGATCAGCTGCACTTAGCCCAGTTGGACAACAGCTTGACTACTCCACTGAAGACCCAACAGTCTGAAGGCCTCCCAGGAGATCTACTGCAGCCAGGGCAACAGATCATCAGCTTCTCTGCCCCTATGAAGAACCCCCAGTAGGAAGGCCCCACAGGTGGTCTGATACAGCCAGGGCTGCAAGTCTACCAGGAGACCTGAAGCAACCCAGGGACAAAAGAGGCAGACTCCATATAGTCACCCAGACCAACAAACAGGGATATACAGATGGCAAAGGCTAGCACAGGACCATAAGCAACAGAAGCCAAAACACGTGTGCATCACCAGAACCCAGTTCTCCCACCACAGCAAGCCCTGAATACACCAACATACCTGAAAATCAGGAATCTGTCCTAAAATCCTATCTCATAAAGATAATAGAGTCCTTTAAGAAGGATATCAATAACTTACTGAAAAAAAAAATACAGGAAAACACAGTCAAAGAGGTGAAGGAATAGAATAAAGTGATCTAAGACCTAAAAGTGGAAATAGAAACAATAAAGAAAACACAAATGGAGGCAAACCTGAAAATGGAAAACCTAGGAAAGAGGTCAGGAATTACATATGTAAGTATTAACAGCAGAATACAAGAGATAATCTTGAGAAAATCTCAGATCTAGAAGATATAGTAGAAGAGATTATACAGAATGCCACAATTCTAGGAGACTAAGTTTCCATGAACTTTTCGCCTTGGGACAGCGCCCAGGTTTTTGGGGCCTGTCCCTCTTGTCACTACTGGAGTGGATGTAGCAACATAAGCTAACAGACTGGATACGCAAACAATATCCAGCATTGTGCTGCATACAAGAAACACACCTCAACAACAAAGACAGGCACTATCTCAGAGTAAAAGGATAGAAAAAGTTCTTCCAAGCAAATGGTCCCAGGAAACAAGCAGGAGTTGCCATCCTAATAGCCAATAAAATAGATTTTCAACCAAAAGTTATTGCGCATGATGAAGAAGGACACTTCATATTCATCAAGGGGAAAATCCACCAAGAGTAAGTCTCAATTCTGAACATCTATGCCTCAAGTAAAAGAGAACCCAAATTCATAAAAGAAACTTTACTAAAACTGAAAACTCACATTGAACCCAACAGGTCAGTGAAACAGAAACTAAACAGAGACACAGTGAAACTAAGAGAGGTTACGAACCAAGTGGATTTAACAGATATCTACAGAACATTTCACCCTAAAAGAAAAGAATGCAACTTCTTCTCAGCACCTCATTATACCTTCTCCAAAATCAATCATATAATTGGCCACAACACAACCCTCAACAGATACAAGAAGACCGAAATAATACCATGCATCCTATCAAACTACCATGGCCTAAGACTGCTCTCCAACAACAGCAAAAACTACGGGAAATTCACATACACATAGAAACTAAACAACTCTTTACTCCATGATAACTTGATCAGGGAAGAAAGAAAGAAAGAAATTAAAGACTTCCTGGAATTTAATGAAAATATTGACACATCACACCCAAACCTATGGGACACAATGAAAGCAGTGCTAAGAGGAAAGTTCATAGCACTAATTGCCTGGTAAAGAAACTGGAGAGATCTTACAGTAACAACTTAACAGCACACCTGAGAGCCCTANAACAAAAAGAAGCAAACTCACCCAAGAGGAGTAGAAGGCAGGACATAGTCAAACTCAGGGCCAAGATTAACCAAATAGAAATAAAGAAAACAACACAAAGAATCAGCATAACCAAAAGCTGGATCTTTGAAAGAATCAATAAGATAGATAAACCCCTAGCTAAACTAAGGGGAAAGAGGCAGTATCCAAATTAATAAAATCAGAAATGAAAAGGGAGACAAAACAACAGAATCAGAAGAAATTCAAAAGATCATCAGATCCTACTACAAAAGCCTATACTCAGCAAAACTAGAAATCTAGATAAAATGGATGGTTTTCTAGAAAGATGCCACACCCAAAGTTAAATCAAGAGCAGGTAAACTATCTAAACAGGTCCATATCACACAAGGAAGGAGAAGAAGTCATTAAAAACCTCCTGACCAAAAAATGCCCATGGATTTAGTGTAGAATTCTACTAGAATTCTACCAGGCTTCATCCCAGGGATGCAAGGTTGGTTTAATATACAAAAATCTATTAACATAATCCTCTATATAAACAAACTCAAAGGAAAAAAAATCACACGATCATCTCCTTAGATGTTGAAAAAGCATTTGACAAAATACAACACACCTTCATGTAAAAAGTACTGGAGAGACCAGGAATTCAAGGCCCATACCTAAACATAATAAAAACAATTTACTGCAAACCAACAGACAAGATCAAATTAAATGGAGACATACTTGAAGCAATCCCACTGAAATTGGGGACAAGACAATGATGCCCACTCTCCCCATATTTATTCTTTATAGTACTCGAAGTGTTAGCTAGAACAATAAGACAACAAAAAGAGATCAAGGGGATACAAATTGGTAAGGAAGAAATAAAGGTATCACTATTTGCAGATGATATGATAGTATACATAAGTGACCCCAAAAATTCTACCGGAGAAATTCTCCAGCTGATAAACAACTTCAGCAAAGTGGCCAGATATAAAATTAACTCAAATAAATCAGTAGCCTTCCGTTATACAAAGGATAAACAGGCTGAGAAAGAAATTAGGTAAACAATTCCCTTCACGATAGCCACAAATAGTATATCTCGGGGTAACTCTAACAAAACAAGTGAAAGACCTGTATGACAATAACTTCAAGACTCTCAAGAAAGAAATCTCAAGAAGAACTCAGAAAGTGGAGAGATCTCCCGTGCTCATGGATTGGCAAAATTAATATAGTAAAAAATGGCCATCCTACCGAAGGCAATCTATAGATTCAATGCAATCCCCATCAAATCCCAACACAATTCTTCAAAGACATGGAAAGAGCAATTCTCAAATTCATCTAGAAAGGCAAAAAACCCAGAATAGCAAAAACAATTCTTAACAATAAATAAACAGCTGGGGGAATCACCATCCCTGACCTGAAGCTTTACTACAGAGCAATAGTGGTAAAAACTGCATGGTATTGGTACAGAGACAGACATGTTGATCAATTGAATAGAATTGAGGACCCAGAAATAAAACCACATACTTACAATCATTTGATCTTTGACAAAGACACCAAAAATATACAGTGGAAAAAAGAAAGCATCTTAATTAAATGGTGCTGGTTTAACTGGCTGTCTGTATGTAGAAGAATGAAAATAGACCCATATTTGTCACCTTGTACAAAGTTGAAGTCCAAGTAGATCAAGGACCTCAACATAAAACCAGATACACTGAATCTAATAGAAGAGAAAGTGGGAAAGAGCCTTGAACTCAATGGCACAGGGGAAAATTTCCTAAACAGAACTCCAATGGCTCGCGCTCTAAGATTAAGAATTGATAAATGGAACCTTATAAAACTGGAAAGTTTCTGTAAGGCAAAGGACATAGTCAATAAGACAAATAGGCAACCTACAGATTGGGAAAAATATCTTCACTAACCCTAGATCCAATAGATGGCTAATATCCAAAATATATAAAGAACTCAAGAAGTTAATCACAAAAAAAAACAACCCAAAGACAAAGCAAGCAAGCAAACAAACAAAAACACCCAAAAACCCAAAAAACCAAAAAA
Source organism: Mus pahari (assembly GCF_900095145.1). Taxonomy (NCBI): domain Eukaryota; kingdom Metazoa; phylum Chordata; class Mammalia; order Rodentia; family Muridae; genus Mus; species Mus pahari. The sequence continues at coordinate 53,587,804 of NC_034604.1, read as the reverse complement.
CATCCCAATAAAAAGTGGGGTATAGAACTAAACTGAGAATTCACAACTGAGGAATTTCAAATGGCTGAGAAACACCTAAAGAACTGTTCAAAGTCCTTAGTGATCAGAGAAATGCAAATCAAAATGACCCTGAGAGTTCACCTTACACCAGTCAGAATGGCTAAGATCAAAACTTCAGGTGACAACACATGTTGGAGAGGATATGGAGAAAGAGGAACTCTCCTCCATTGCTGGTGGGATTGCAAACTCAGAAAATTGGAAATATATCTACCTGAAGACCCAGCAATATCACTCTTGAGAATGTACCCAAATGATGCCACACCATGCCACAGGAGCATGTTTTACACTATGTTCATAGAGGCTTATTTGTGATAGCCAGAAGCTGGAAACAAGCCAGATGTCCCATGACAGAAGAATGGATACAGAAAATGTGGTTCATTTACACAATGGAATACTACTCAGCTATTAAGAACAAGGACTTTCTGACTCAAATGGATGCAGGAAAATGATGGAACTAAAAAATATCATCCTGAGTGCAGTAACTCAGACCCAAAAGGGCCTGCATGGCATTTACTCATTAATAATTGGATAATAGCCAAAAGAAACAAACAAACAAAACCATACAGAATACACAAGATACAGTCCACAGAATCCAAAAGGCTCAACAAGCTGAAGTGGGCAAGTGAGGATACCTCAGTCCCACTTAGGAGAGAGAAGAAAGTAATCACAAGTGGGGAGGGAAAGACTTGGAAGAGAAAGTGGAAGGGGTGGGGGTGGGGCAGTAGAGGGTAGATTGGAACCTGATCTGGTATTGGGTGAGGGAAAAGGACTGAAGCCCCAAAAGCCAGCAGAAAGAATATAATCAGGCAACATCAGGAAATAGGAGGTTGCTCCCCCTCCCCAGAATGCACCAGAGACCTGGGAAATGAGAGACTCCCTGGAATCATAGGGAGGGACCTTTGATGAAATGCCAGACAGTAGGGAGAGGGAACTTATAGAGCCCACCTCTAGCAAGAAGGCAGGACATCAAGTGAGGGACGGGGTTGCCATCCCACAGTCACACCTCTGACTCATAATTGTTTCTGTCTGAAAGAATTACAGAGATGGAAATGGAGAGGAGCCTGAGGAAAAGAAGGTCCAGTGACAGGCCCAAAGTGGGATCCAGCTCAAGGGGAGGTTCCAAGGTCTTACACTATTACTGAGGCTATGGAATGCTCACAAAAAGGGATCTATCATGACTGCCCTCTGAAATACCCAACAAGCAGCCGAAAGAGTCAGGTGCAGTTATTTGAACCAACCAATGGACAGAAGCAGCTGACCCCTGTGGTTGAATTAGGGAAGGCTGACAGAAGCTTAGGAGAAGGGCAATTTTGTAAGAGGATCAGCAATCTTCATTAATCTGAACCCCCAAGATATTTCAAACACTGGACCACCAATCAGACAGCATAAGGCCCCCAACACAATACAGTAGAGGACTTCTGGGTCTGTGTTCATTCAGTGATGATGCACCTAACCCTCCAGAGACTGGAGGCCCCTGGGAATTTAGAGGTCAGGTGGGATAGGGGGTAGGGACATCAACGTGGAAACAAGGTGGTGGGGAGGAGGTGTGGGATGTGTAGCAGTCGGAGTGTGGATGGGGAGGAGCGGGGAATGGAATATGGAGTGTTAAAAAATGAATTACAAATAAAATTAAAATTAAAAAATAATAATTCAGTAGGTCAAGAAACAGAGATTACCAAAACATCTTAGTATTTTTTTTTTTTTGAGTAACAATCTCAATATTTTTGCTTGTTTGTTTGTTTTCTGTTACTCTTTCCTACACTAACTCTTCCAAATGCACACTCATTGGTGCTTCTCTTAAAACCACACATAAATAATCCAATCACTTTGCAGCCTCTTCTAGGACAGCGCGGCTCTAGCACAGTCACTGTTAACTCTTTCCATTCTCTCTGATCCTTGTTATCCATTTGTACATGGTGGGACTCAGAAAACTTTCAAAGGTATGTCCCTCCTCAGTTCACTTCTCGGCAGTCCCTGCATTGGATAAGAACACTCCGTGTGATCTGCCTCTCTCTCTCTCTTGCCTCATCCCTGCATCTACACTGTGTATCCTATTGTAATAACATGAGGCTTCTTCAGTGTTTCCTGAATTCAGTGAAGACTCAGGCCTTCTTTGCCAGCTGTCTCTTGTGCTTCTAACATTCTTCCTGCTCTTTGCAGAATTTACATGCTCACCTCATTCAGATCTCATTTAAAATGTAACCCTTTCAGAGAGATGCACATCATATCTTATGTATAATGGCTACTACCCAGACTTCTCTCTCTTGTAAGATTCATGAATTATTTTCTGTCATAATGATCTAAATTAGTTTTCGGTCTTGTAGTAGAAGGAACCATAAGTAGGCAATCATTATTCTCCCATGTTCATTTCCTCACCCAAAATGCTAATGCTATAAAAAACCAGGCAGATAGTAAATATTTAACAAGTGTAAGCCAAGTGAACTACTAAGTCTTATTTAGTTGCTACCAGTGAGAAGCAAATGTAAACAACAAACATGACTTTCTCAATGTAACTTGAAAGTTTATCTACCGTTACACCAATGCAACAAGTTACTTACTGTGAATTGATCAGATTGCTTGCTGCTGACTTCTGTACTCCAAAGTTCTACTTGCTGAATTTATGCAAAATGTGGGTTTTACTTATGACAGCTTGGTGTTCTATTTGATTAAAATGGCATCCTGGACACTAAAGTTTTTACTTTTATTTTGCGAACATGTATATTATCTGGCATTAGTCTTTGAATATTGTAAACAGTGGCCTCCTTTCTTGACTTGGAAATTAATCTTGGAGTAGTATTTGTCTTCCTGTCACCCATGAGCATTAATCCATCATCACAATTTTAAAAATCAAAGCACTGAATGCGAAAGCAATCTGATTTTGAATTCTGTCACCTCACCGATCCACAGGATTGATTCACTGGCATAGGTGGGTGTCCCAGTCCCTTCTACTACCATGGCTACATGTGTGTCCTTCTGGAAGCCACGATCCTTCAAGGAAGACTTTCCCATAGAGGACAAGATTGGTCAAGGTTATGCTCCTAGCTTCACTCTCTGACTAGAACTTCCAAACCAGCTTTCTAAAAGAAAGGCACCATTTTCTTTCTCCAGCAAAGAGAAGGAACTGTTTGAGCTCTTCAACAGATTTTCGTATTCTTTTTGGAATCACTACACATTGGTTGAAAATTAACCTTTGGAAAAGTTAATGTTTTCCATCCTGTTTTTTGATAATGTGGTGTGTGTGTGTGTGTGTGTGTGTGTGTGTGTGTTAGGGAGGGATTGTTAACTCTATAGAAAAAGTGGGGCTATAGGAAGGTCTACCTTTCCTTCTTTCCTTTCCTTCCTCTTTCCTTCTTTTTCTCTTTTCTTTCTTTCCTTCCTGTGCCTCTTCTTCCTCTCATTCCATCCATTCCCTTCTTCTCTCTTTTCTCCCTCCCTTCTCTTAACAGTCTAGGCTGTTCTAAATATGTATCTGAGAATAAACTTTAACTTCTGACCTTCCTAGACCCAACTTTGAGGTTCTAGGATTATAGATATATACCACTGTGGTGGTTTCAATGAAAATGGCTCCCATAGGTTTACATGTTTGAATGCTTGCCCCCACCCCTACCCCCACCCCATTTAGTGGAACTGTTTGAAAGAATTGGGAGGGGTGGCCTTACTGGAGGAAGTGTGTCACTGGAGGTTGTCTTTGAGGTTTCAAAAGCTCAGCCAGGCTCCCAGGCCCAGGCCCAGGCCCAGGCCCAGTCTCTCTCTCTCTCTCTCTCTCTCTCTCTCTCTCTCTC
>NC_034604.1:53561305-53583947 GCF_900095145.1 Mus pahari | reverse complement strand
CTCTCTCTCTCACACACACACACACACACACACACACACACACACACACACACATACATGTACAGAGGAATTGTCTACAACACATGACTCAGATGTGTACTCTCAGCTAATGTTCCGGTGCCATGCCTGTCTGCTTCCCACTGTGAACTCTGAAACTTTAAGCAACCTCCCAATTAAGTGCTTTCTTCTGTAAGCTGCCTTGGTCATGGAGTCTCTTCATAGAATTAGAAGAGCAGCTAAGACAGCCACAAAACTCAGCGTCATGAACTGTTGGTGATCAAACCCAAGGCTTGTACATACCAAGTGAGCAGTTTACCAACTGAGATACAGCCCCATCCCTACTATAAATCTCATTAAACTCATTTAATGTTTTCAGTCTGGAATCATTAAACTCATGTTTTAACAGGAAGTATATTTTCTTTACACTAAAGTTGGTGTTTAATAATCTATAGTAAAAGAAAGGCACTGTTTTCTTTCTCCAGCAGAGAGAAGGAACTATTTGAGTTATTCAGCAGATTTTCGTATTCTTTTCTGAATCACCACACATTGGATGAAAATTAACCTGGTGGTGATAATCTATAGTATTGACACATTTTGATGGTTGTGGATATTTACTTGTGTTGATGACATTCTAGACTCTGTTCAAGAAAGATATCATGGCTTTCATTAATCCGAGGTTTATTACCCACTCTATATTTTTCTCTAGCTCTGTAGTATTTGACAAACTATTTGATACTTTTGAGCTGTGAGCCAACACCTACCAAACAGGAGTAATAAGATATCTTTCACAGAGTTATTGTGGAACTCTGGTATAATGTGTTTGTGAAACATCTACACAACAGGAAAACTGGGGGATATATTTCTTTTGAGGGAAAAATGAAATGAATGATTCTTCTCTGATCACCTACATGGCATCATAGGTCAGCAACCTCACCTCCAGAAGGACCCTGGAACTCTGGATTGGGTTCACAATCCTACCCGGAGAGCCTATGTTTTGAGGTGCACATCAGTTTTGACCACATAGTTTTCCAGATGCATGTGTCTGGGAACAGGTCATCAGAAGGCTTATTTGAGAATTCCTTATCATGCTGTTTGTCTCGGATTATAACAGTAATAGAAATAAGTCCTCGGATTTTCCTTTAAATATTTAACTGTAGTCCAGAACTGAACTTCATGTAAGTCAAACCTGTCACGTGGATTGTTGGTCTCCTTTGATAATTTGGATCTATGATGATGTTGACTTGATTTATATCTTATTATTTTTTTGTTATTATAGCCATCGCTAAGAAGATGCTCCATATTTCATGTCTCAATAATCCAACTTATTAACTAATTTCCAACTCTAGATCATATCATAGAGAACATTTTGCAATAATTTTAATCTTTAATTAGTGGATGTTTCAGATGCATAAATACTAAGATTACTATAAAGCCAACTTCATTTCTAAGTAAAATGTGTATCCTTTCACATGAGTATACATACATATATGCATACATATTTAAGTTTGTGACACATTGTATTAGACATATGTAATACATATGGTTGGTAGTTGAAGACAGGCTAAGACTCAGATATAGATAATCTTGACTAATGAAAGAGGGAGTTTGTAATTAATGATCTCAAAATAACAATTCATTATAAGCTTAGTTTTTAATGAAATATTTATCACATCAGATGCCTCTCAAAATATATCATAGAAATTCCTCAAATGTGATTTAGTTGGGAGGGGGAATTCACTTCTAGGTTGATAGCTATAGGTCAGAGCATAGAGAACATATTATTTATTCTAAAATAAATTAAATCATTAAAAGTGAATGACATTGTTAGCAGTGAGCCCAGAGAGGAGAGTATTCAAGTACACTGAGAATACATGCTAATTATAAGAAACTATATTGTGAGCTGAGGACTCTAATTTATCACTCAATTTAAAAATAAACCTCTATATTGAGGCTTTAAAACAAAACATTGGCAGTACTTTATCTCTCCCTGAAGATGTAAGGTCAAATTATTGTTTTTGTTTCCTGAAAATGAGACACAGAAAAATATTAATGTTTAATACAGCTTAAAATGATTAAAGTCAGTGTACACATACACATATGTATAATTCTTTCTGTTAAAGATAATAATAAATAAATTCAAATGGATTGATGGTTCTATATAGCCTACAATGGAAAGCTAAGACAACAATTGTGTATGCACACATGCATATAAGTAACACATTTATTAGATCACTGTTTGTAGTTGACATTAAATATATACTAAGTATATAGGATGCTGAAGATGAAGATGTAGAGAGGATAGAAATAAGGTGATGGCCCCATGGGCTTCTACTCTCAGCACAGCTTGCATCCCTGTGTTTCTTGCTTATTCTTTGTTCCTTGTTCTTTTCTAAAAAACATTTTACTTTGCTTATTTCTGGTAACCCTGTCTTATTTTAACATGGCCTCTGACTTAGTCCAAAACCACATTATTATGGTCAATTTCACTCATCAAGAAGGCTCTCACAATTGTATGCCTTTTGGCTATATTCATGTGTAGAAGTCTTTTGTATTGAACAAACTTTTGTTTACACATCTAGGCTGACATCATGAAACATGCCAGGTCAGACTAACATCACAAACAGTTGAGGTTTTTAATAAGGTCAGTAAGCTTATGAGCTGGGAACAAAGGCATGGCTGGCAAAACTCCAGGCCAAACAGTTGGAATTTAAGGTAAACAATTTTGGTGATGGGATATAATTCTTCTCTGGATGATAGGAGTCTTAAGACACCCGGGGATGCTATAGAAGCCTTATTTGTTGTTATTGGTTCGATGATTTAAGGCCTAGGATGGGAGAGGAAGTCTATGTAGTTGACCCTAGCTGAATTTCCTACCAGATGGGCTTTAGAGACTGAAGTGCCCAGCTCCTCTAGTGAGGCAGGACTTTCAGAGGAGAGAGGGAGACATTAATCCACCCAAAAAATCTTCAACCTAAAGTTTTTCTTGCCTACAAGTTGTGCAGGGATAAAGATGGAACAGATACTGAGGGAACAGCCAACCAATGACTGGCCCAACTTGAGACCCATGCTATACGAGAAAGGCAACCTCTAACACTATTAATTATACTCTGAGATGCTCACAGACAAGAATCTAGCATAACTGTCTCCTGAGAGGCTTCCTTCAGCAGCAGATGGAGGCAGATGCAGAGACAAAAAAGCCAAAATATCAGGAGGCTATCAGGGAATCTTGTGGAAGAGTTGGGAATAGAAGTGAGCAAGTCATAGAGGGTAAGGATATCAGAAAAAGACCTGCAGAGTCAACTCACTTTGGACCATGAGGGCTCACAGAGCCCATGCCACCAACCAGGGATCATGCAGGAGTTGGACCTAGACCCTGTAAATTTGTAGCAGAGGTGTAGCTTCTTCTTCATGTGGGTCCTCTAGTAATAGGGTGGGCTGTCTCAGTCTCTGTTCCCTGCCTTTGGATCCCCTTCCCTTACCTGGACTGCCTGGTTGGGCCTCATTGGGAAAGGATATGTGTAGTCCTGAAGGGACTAGATGTCCTAGAGGGGGTGGTACTCAAGGGGTGGTTCCCTTCTTTGAGGAGGAGCAATGGAGGAAGGAAGGTTTTGAAAGGGTAAGATTGGGAAGACAGGAGCGAGGGGGGCTGTGATCGGGATGTAAGGGGAATAAAAAAAAAAAGAAGAAGAAGAAAAGAAATACAGACCTTAAGAGAAAAAGCAACTACATTATATCCTAGAAAAATCTAACCTAACCTTTTTATCTGCAGAGGAAAGGGCTTTAGGAATAGCTCAGGTAAATTACTTGTTCGAACAACAGAGATGTGATACTGAATTCCCTAATTGAACTGAGATGAGCTCCTTCAATATGCAGACAGTTGGTTATAGCCACAGAATGTAGATTCACTAATACTGGAAACATTGGTATAGATTGAGATGATTACTCAAATTATTCTAAAAGTCTTCATGATTAAACCAAAATGCCTTTTAGTCTTTCTCCTCCTCATCTAACCAAATGGTCTGGTTTACAATGTCAAGTTCCCCATCTCCAGCATGGAATACATAGACTTCAGAGGTCTAAGGACACCCTCTGCTTTCCAATCTGGATGCCTGCAGTGACTGCTGGCAGCTCTCCACACCTCATCAACCCCTTTACACAGCAGCCGCACCGAGCTTGAGTCTGACTGTGATTCTGACTAAAAAATTTCAAATATACACTTCGGAGGAAATCTATTTCTAGATCCCATTTCATGCATAAATAAACCAAAACTACAAAAACAAGACAAACAACAACAAAAAACCCCAACAAAACAATACTATGAAATCACATAGAAATTTTTATAGGTCTAAAAAGTAGTGTTGGTGGAACTTCAAGCTCTGGAGACAGAAAATTCCAATTCCTCCTACTTCTCCAGTAGCTATATCAACCCTGCCAGTGAGTCAGTTATTAACAACTTCAACATTCTCATCTATAGGTTACATATAATAATATATCTCCCATGATTTAGTGTACAGATTTAATAACTAGAAATAAATAAAGCAATACTGACTGATATTTGGTTTATTTTGGTTAATGTTAGGAGAAGAAGCCACAGAAAATAATGCCTTACAATTTCTTGAGATAGATACACATGTACACTGAGGAAATTTTGTAAGTAACTGAACTTAACAGTATCCATCTAATGTTATATATTTGGTACATAAAATGTCCATCGAATGCTCCTGAATAGAAGTCACAATGGAAATTGTTTAGGATGCTACTTCATATTTATCACACGACCTTAAGCCTTTTACTTCATCTTTAGTGGCTCTTCTCTGCTTTTTTTTCTCGGGTCCTTCCTTTGAAGTTTTCTCACATTCCTCACAATACTGAGGAATCTTACAAAGGTGATCCACACAAAGGTGAGAGCTGTCTATCAATTACTGTTCACTCCACTTCCTCTGTTGAAAATGCATCTGCAGTAACATCCAGTAATGAACAACTGGATATGGGCACAGGATTTTATCCACTCTGCTAGAGGAGGATGACAGATATAGAAATTGCCAGGTGCTGAAAGAAGTGATCATGGAGTCAGTATTGCAACCTTTGGTTTGCTGACCTCTGCATGCGTGCTGCTGTTTTATGGCTACTGTGAAGAGCCACCAGGCATAATTTAGCTGATACAATGCACTTACAATCCAATCTTGTTTTTAGATCTCTTTCTACATGTGGGTGTAGATGTTCCCACGTAGGCACTGCGAGTCTGCCCAGAATCTCTGCTGTCCAGAGGATGGAGTTGAATCGGTTTGGTTTGCTCTCTGCTGATCTCACATTCCTTGGTCCTTGCTTATACACTCCTGAGTCTCTCCTCAGTACCAGTGCTCAGATATATCAATTTAACATCAAAATGTCTGAAAAGACTTATACAGTCTTGTAGACTTCATTTTGATACCCCTTTCTTAAAAAATCTTTTAATCAATTATAAGTTTATATACTAATCAGCTTCATTCATTTGTTTGGACATTTTATTTTATTATTTACCTTCGCTCCAACTAAACAAATGAGAGATTTCCTTGATGGAACAAGAAATATTTTCCATTTAAAATTATTCATTTATTTTTCTGCGTACGTGTGTTTTGTCTGCATGTATGTCTGCACCACAAATATGTCTCCTGCTCCCAGAGGCCAGAAGAAGAGCCCTGGATCCCCTGTAACTATAGTTACAGAAAGCTGTGAGCTATCATGCTGGTGCTAGAAATTAAAGTCAGGTCTGGCAGAGCAGCCAGGGCTCTTAACTACTGACCCAACTATCCAGACCCTGCCTTGCATTTTGATGTTCTCAGGGGGTTGCAAATTAAATTGGTAAACTTCAGATCTTTTGTAAGTCCTGCTACATTATTTGTAGGACTTTGTAATAACTATATTCTCCAGAGAAAGCTTTTCTATCCATAGACTGCTTTCTTCTTCTTCTTCTTCTTCTTCTTCTTCTTCTTCTTCTTCTTCTTCTTCTTCTTCTTCTTCTTCTTCTTCTTCTTCTTCTTCTTCTNTTCTTCTTCTTCTTCTTCTTCTTCTTCTTCTTCTTCTTCTTCTTCTTCTTCTTCTTCTTCTTCTTCTTCTTCTTCTTCTTCTTCTTCTTCTATTTATTTTTATTTTTAGATATTTTATTTAAATTTCAAATGTTTTTACCTTTTTGGTTTTCCCCTCCTGAAAACCCCTTATCTCATCTCCCCTCCCCTGCTTCTATCAGGGTGTTGCCCCACCCACCCACTTCCACCTCCCTGCCCTGGCATTCCCCTGCACTGGGGCATTGAGCATTCACAGGACCAAGGACCTCTCCTCCCATTGATGTCTAACAAGGCCATCCACTTCTACATATGTGGCTAGAGCCATGGCTTCCTCCATATGTACTCTTTGGTTGGTGGTTTAGTTCCTGGGAGTTCTGGGGGAATGGAGGGGTCTAGTTGGTTGATATTGTTGTTCTTCCTAAGGGGTTGCAAATCCCTTCAGCTCCTTCAGTCCTTTCTCTAACTCCTCCACTGGGGACCCCCTGCTCATTCCAAAAGTTGGCCGAAATCATCTGCCTCTGTATCTGTCAGGCTCTGGCAGAAACTCTCAGGAGACAGCTATATCAAGCTCCTGTCAGCAAGCACATCTTAGCATCAGTAATAGTGTCTGGGTTTGGTGTCAGTAGGGATGGATCCCCATGTGGGGCAATCTTTGGATGGCCTTTCCTTCAGTCTCTGTTCTATACTTTGTCTCTGAATTTCCTCCCGTCGGTATTTTGTTTCCCCTTCTAAGAAGGGCCGAAGTATCCATACTTCAGTCTTCCTTCTTCTTGAACTTCATGTGGTCTGTGAATTATATTTTGGGTATTCTGAGCTTTTGGGCTAATATCCACTTATCAGTGAGTCCATATTATGTGTGTGTTTTGTGACTGGGTTACCTCAATCAAGATGATATTTTCTATTTTCATCCATTTACCTAAGAATTTCATGAATTCATTGTATTTAATAGTTGAGTAGTACGCCATTGTGTTAATGTACCACATTCTCTGTATCCATTCCTCTGTTGAAGGACACCTGAGTTATTTTCAGCTTCTGATTATTATACATAAGGCTGCTATGAACATAGTGGAACATGTATCCTTGTTTTATGTTGGAGCATCTTTTGGGTATATGCCCAGGAGTGGTATAGCTGGGTCCTCAGGTCATACTATGACCTATTGCATACACTGAAACTGATACACTGAAACTTGTAAAATGAAAGTGGGGAAGAGCCTCAAACACATGGGCATAGGGGAAAAATTCCTGAGCAGAACACCAATGGCTTATGCTCTAAGATCAACAATAGATAAATGGGACCTTATAAAATTGGAAAGCTTCTGTAAGGTAAAGGACACTGTCAATAGGACAAAATGGCAAACAACAGATTGGGAAAAGATCTTTACCAGTCTCACATCTGATAGAGGTCTAATATTCAATATATACAAAGAACTCAAGAAGTTAGACTCCAGAGAACCAAATAACCCTATTAAAAATGGGGTACAGACCTAAACAAAGAATTTCAACTGAGGAATATCGAATGGCCGAGAAATACCTAAAGAAATGTTCAACATCCTTAGTCATCAGGGAAATGCAAACCAAAACAACCCTGAGATTCCACCTCACACCAGTCAGACAGTGACAGCAGAAGCTGGCGAGGATGTGGAGAAAGAGGAATACTCCTCCATTGCTGGTGGGATTGCGAGCTGGTATAACACTATGGAAATCAGTCTGTCAGTTCCTCAGTAAATTGGACATAGTATTACCTGAGATTACTTCGTTCTACTCATCAATATATCCTCTGATGGGGCCAAGGAATCCTTATCACCACAATCATATCTAACATGGCTAATATTTAACTCAATGAGATAGAACATTGAGTGCTCTGTTTATGTCTGGGATGGTGATAAGTAATTCACATGTGTTTTTAATACAACTTATAACAAAGCAATTGGATGATTAATATTACCCATCCCCATCCTGGTTTCCCAGTGAGATTTTTTTGTTTTGTTTTGTTTTATTTTTGGAGTTAGGTAAACAAATAAATTAAAAAAAAATAAGCACACTTGCAGCAAGTTGTGGTGCTATGGTCTGATTCCAGGCACTTAGCTGCAGAGACCTACACGCTGTCTAGCCCCCTAACAGAGTTGCTAATACCGGGCACCAGAACCACAATAATCTTAGCATTAAATTGTTCCTTTTCCGTTTATTAACTATATGACCTCAGAAAAGCACTGATTCTTTTCTTTGTAAAGTGGAAATATACACAGATTGTACAGATCATTATACTTCACTTATTCCTACCAAATTTGACCTATTTTCTTTTACATATTTAATGCATTCATTTAGAGGGAATTGATTTAACAGTTAGTGTGCCTTTTCAGTTTAAAAAGGTGTTTATTTTATTCACTTTTAAATCATGGTAAATTTAAAAATTCCAGGGAATCAGGTGACTACCTTGACATTCTTGTGTGTTTATATTGCAATGACATAGAGTTAAAGACAATGAAACTTTATAATCCAAGGCAGGCCCTATGGGGGATTAATCAAATCCTTTCATAATTAAATGGATCAGTTAATTATGGAAGTTCAACAAAATAATACATGCAGGAGACTCAAAGTGTCGAATTTCAATTGATTCTGACATTTTTGGACATACTTTCATATTTTGTTCATTAAAAATGGTTAATAAACACAGATTTATCACTGCATCCAAACATTTCAGTTCTATGCAAATCCTGAAAATAGAATGTTTTTGAGCTATCGAATAGACCCTTTCCATGAGTCAACATGACCTTCAGAACGAAAGCTTAGCATCTAAAACTAATGGAAGAAATTATTTGTAGTTGTAAATGCCTGTTCGAAGATGGAGTTATCATCCTATGTGAAATGAATTGGTTGAAACAAAACAAGAGCTAAGCAGGGGTTTCAGATGAATAACCTAACACTGTACTCATGTCAAGAAACTGAGAAAAAAAGAACTGAACTCAAAGCTAGGAGGGAACAGCAAAGGCTAGAGCAGAGTGGAGTGAATTAAAGAGTAGAAACACAATAAAAGACTCAGTTAAGCTGAGAATCAAGGCATGTGCATACATATTTCAGAACGCCTGTTGTACATGATAAATATGTAGAATTTTATGAATTCATGAAAATGAATTAGAAAAAGGATTAAACTACATGCAAATAAGACAACGTTCCCACAAAGCCATTTGGGGGAAGCTATAGGACACCTGTGTAGGATTTTGTCCACCAGGTAATGAGAAGTCATAAGCTCGTCAGAGAGCAGATTTAAGATAGCAGCTCGAGGTAACATTTACGTTTTCTGAATGTTGGCTTAAATTTTTAAAAATAGGGTCTTGTTTAAGGATTTGACTGTCAGTTGCCGGTGGTAATTTCTAATAGTCACCACTGATGTTCAGCTCCGAGTTGTTTCGTCTTTGACTTTCTTTTAACCTCTTTGCTAGAAACTGGCTAACTGGACCTCATGATTCAGAAACACAGATGGTTCCCCTTTATCCATGTGTAATTGTGGCAGGGTTCCTTCACAGAGGAATGGAGAGACTGATGACCATCCATCTCCAGGGTAGGTTAATTGTTAGGATGCTGAAGCTTGTAGGCATACTCTTCACTCTGAGAACCCAAGACAAGCCTGAGCTTCAGAAAACAGCTGCACTGTCTTGTGACTTTAGACAAGCAACACCTTAACAGCTGTGTTGTGATTCACATCTAATTAAATCCTGCATACTATGCCTTACTCTCTCATGGAATGTTCCATTTCCTTGTCATTTCTTATTACTAACTGAACTATGCACGAAGCATGCTGTTTTTTAAGCCTTTCCATTTTTATACTCTGAGGATAATTGGAGAACAGCTCTTAGAGTATCCCTTACTTCCTGAGCATGACTTGAAAGCATGTTAGAGGATGCAATTGTAGGCCTGTATCTAAGCACTTGGCAAGATTTTAGCTAAATCTCAGAAGCAGATGGAAAATCAGTCTTTGAACATCTGAGTAAGCAAGCCAATTAACATTGTTCCTCTGTGGTTTCTGCTTCAAGTTCCTACCTGAAGTTCCTGCTTTAATGTCCTTCAATAATGAACCAGTTATAAAACAAACAAACAAACAAACAAACAAACAAAACTCTTTCCTTCCCTGTGATGCTTTTTGTCAGTTTTTCATCTCAGCAACAGAGAAGCACAGTAGGGCAGCATATATTTTGTATCTTTACTGACTCATATGTCTTTGTCATAAGTCTAATTATCACACAAAATATAACTTCTGAGAAAACTGGCTATTTTTGGATTCTTACATCCATATTTACTCTTGAAACCATCTCTCACACAAAATGTGTCTTCAGCAAATCTGTTAAGATTTTAGGATTATTCTAGATCTGGATTTCATGTGAACAGTTCCATTAAGAAAAAGTAGTAGCAGCTGTCTTGGTAGAAGTTAGATCTGTTAGCATCTTTGAGTCTGACAAATTCAGAGGCACATGCTCACAGCCAACCATTGGACTGAGCAAGGGGACCCCAATGGAGGAGTTAGAGAAAGGACTGAAGGACATGAAGGGGTTTGCAACCCAATAGGAAGAACAACAATATCAACCAACCAGATTCCCCAGCCCCCAGAGCTCCCAGGAACTAAACCACCAACCAAAGAGTACATATGGAGGGACCTATGGCTCCAGCTGCATGTGTACCAGAGGATGGCCTTTGTCAGACATCAATGGGAGGAGCGGTTATTGGTCCTGTGAAGGCTCGATGTCTCAGTGTAGGGGAATGCCAGGGCTGGGAGGCAGGAGTGGGTGGGAGGGTAGGGGAACACCCTCATAGAAGCAGGGGGAGGGGGAGGGGATAGAGGATTTCTGTTGAGGAAACCAGGAAAGGGGATAACATTTGAAATGTAAATAAAGAAAATACCTAATAAAAAGAAAAAAGAAAAAAGCCAGAATTCACTTTTATAAGCTTTTATTAAGTATTTGTCTGAGGTGTCATTATTACAGCCTCAATCTACCTGCAGTTGAAACTTCTTGTTTCTTTGGAAAGTTATGTCAAATGTTGTTTTGCTTGGGCACACAGGTGAAAGGACGTCTTTCTAAAGCAAACCCATGAAAGACTGTTTTCCTGAAGCAGACACACATGAAAGGATGTTTCTATATAGCAAACAGGTGAAAGAATGCTTGATGAAGGAGTATAAATATGACTTTAAAGACAGTGGGAGATGAGCACTGAGCCTTGGTTTGGTTTACCTTATGGTTTGCCTTACATAGTATTGTTGAGCTCAACTTGTGTTAGTGCAGCCAGTGAGAGAAACCCGCCAAGATCTGATTGTGAGGTTCCCGTGGCAGCTTGCCATTTTTGCCACCTTGCCTTAGGCCAGTGGGTGAACCTGGTGATTTCTTCAGGATCAAGCTATAGCTGCCTAGATTCTGCTTGCAGAATGAATTGGACTGTGGCTGCTGGTTTGTGCCTGGTGTCTGCCTGCCTAGAGGACTGGTCTTCAGCTGCTAAGTTGTATTTGGTGTTTGCTACAGGACTGAACTGCTGCCAAAGAAGATAGAGCTTGCCCCCCAAAACTACCCCTGAAGAGGTCCACTTACCCCATATTCTAATAACTTTTCTTCTACTATTACCTCTACTGAGTGGTATGGGCTAGAGAAGAGGTTGAAGCCTTATTAAAAGTAGGTCCCCCCCCCCAAAAAAAAAAGTATGACTATATCCACCCACCTTCCCAGGCTATGGAAAGAAAATAGAAAATTTTAAAAGCAAATAAGATAATAATCAACCCAGAAATCATTGAGCAGAATTAACCCTCTAGAGCTGTCCAATTACAACTTAATGCTGTAAACTCAGCAGTTGTATTACATGTCACCATCACATATGATTTTAGTTAACTGTAAAAGGGAACCATTATAAAACGTAATAAAGGAACTCAGTATTAACTTAAATAAGTTTTTGTTGATAACATGGTTTGAAGTTTATTTTATTTACCTGGAGGCCATGACATCTGTAAATGAGTAGTGTGACTAGGAAAATTTTTTGTCCCAAGCACTCCTGGTGCCTAAGGATTCGTGTTTGGTGCTGTTTATAAGTTTTATGGATATCAGGAGCTGTCTAGAAGTCAGTCACACTGACCAAGTGTGTCCCCACCAGCCAGCCTTCTCCTTGCTTCTATTTTATTATGAAAATGCATCTCATTCAAGGCCAAACTTTACTATACGATTTAGGAATCTTATAGTGGAGTAGAAAACCAACATTATCATATTTGTTTTTCAACAATAACAATAACAAATACCCAAGAATCCACATAAAGGGCAAGGAACAGCCCTGGACTGCCATTGTGGGGTTTCTGGTCTTCTTAACCCATCACTGCTGAATTCAGTCAGTCCGTTCAAATCCTCAGATCTCCATTCTCTGGAATGCTCTCATTGTAGTTTTCCATTTTCAACTCAGTGTAAAGTGGAAAACTAAAGAATGGGGGAACATCCCTAAGGCTCTATATTTCATAATTAACTTCAAGCCGTACATTTGTCACATTTCTACCATGAATTTATAACTTTAGTATAAAATGTTAATATAAATAATAATTCTCAATTTTATGTCCTTTGTTAATCAGGTCCATGCAAATCTTTAAAAAGCTACACTGCAGTTGATTTGGTTCTCTGAGGGACTGTTCAAGCCAGTAAAAGGAGAGATTGATAGACTCTCTTGTCCAACATCCAAAAGTGACTCAGAGCCAGCACTTAGCAACTTTATAAGCAGTCTAGATGAGTGATGTTGTTCGTGGAGAAATTTTACTGAAATAATTAATTGGGTACAGGGAGCAATTCCTCTTCAATACATCATCGCTCCATCATTCCTGAAAGAAAAATAGTGAGTCATACGTGTAGAGAATTTGCTAAAACAAAATAAATAGATATAAATTCTTACCAGAAAAATAATGTAGCTATTTTAGGAAATAAAGCAGGCAGATATCAAATGGCCTAATAAATAAGTCTCTCCATATTTTTTGCCATTTCATTAGCCAATGTTGTTATATTATATTTAGATCCTACACTGACCTTCAAGGCTGCAGTTCAACCAAAGATGTAAAATAAAATTAAACGGAAAGAATAAAGCCAGGGTCCTTTTAGCTCCTGAACTGCTTTTGAACGTTTTATAACTAGCTCCCATTTCCTAGTTATGATCATCACTGTGTGATCAGGAATAACAAATGAGAATGCATGAGTGAATATGAACTGAAATCAATCTCTACTATAATAACCTATCAGATATATTAATACATGCATTTCAATAGTAATTGGGCTAAACTAATAAATATCTTGTGTGACTCTTGTACATAGAGTGTGTGGTCTCTCATCCCAGAAGCACCAACTCTGGGGATTTCTAGGTCAAGTCAGGACTCTGTCTAGAGAAATGTAGTAGATTCTAGTTGTGAGCACTTTCAAAATATAAAATACGATGAGCTGTGTCAGGTAATCTACCCCAGGAAACATTTGGTCAATATGGCACATGTAAAGGAACATACGATGTATGTAGTGATTCACTCATAAGTTATTACGCTGACCACTCTACTGCCCACTTCCATCCCTGACAACTCTCGAGAAACCTCCTCTCAGGAGGAGGTTCCCATCATATCTTACCTAAAATCTGTATTAAATTCTTCTTCCACACGTGTTAGACAAAATTAGATTGCTTCTCTATAAGTAGGGTTGCATGAAATACTTCATCATCTATTACCTCTTAACATTCCTATAAAACTGCATACTGCATATAACTAAAAGCTCAAAAAAAATCATAGGAACAATAGTATGTGCAATAATGTCCTTTGTTGATGTTGTTATATTCTGTATTATGGACCAGAATGTGTAGGCACAGCAACAGAAGGAGCAGTCTGTACCTAGGATGTTAGGTTAGTGCTGACTCCTGCAACTGTCATCATGGGGGAATGAGAGAGCTGTAGGTGAAAGAGGTGCTGTGAGAAAAAGCTTCCAGGTAAAATGATAAAAGAGCTTAAGATTATCTCTGCAGGCCGGCTCTCCGTTATCTTTGATATGAGCTTTGAGATCTCCATGCATTTTCCATATCAACAATTCTCTATAGTTTTGGTAGGTCCCTCAAAGATGTCTGCACCCTAATCTGGGAGCTATTAAATACATTAGGTAAGAAGGGAGCTGTAGATGTGACTCAGGCTGCTTGAAGCAATGGTCCAGGCTCACAAATCCAGAATAGCTATGAACCATTTACAGCTGTGGTCAGGGAACCATGTGGCAGGAGAATTTGCTAGTCTGCAAGATTGAGAACAGAGTTGTGAGACCAGGGATAAACGTGTTCTGCAAAATCTGTGCTGGAGGTTTGGTACAAAACTTGATGGTGTCTAAAGTGTGTTTAAACCACTAAATATGTGATTATTTGATACGATATCAAAAGAAAACTTATATAAACACTAATATTTCAAATTAACAAAGCTTTGTAGCTTAATATTTGAATTGACTCTTTTATTGTTTCAATGTTATAACATGGTTTGTGTGTGTAATTTGGAAGCATTATACATTTTTGCTTTTTTAATGATAACATCTAATTTTTTCCATTTATTTATTTATTTATTTATTTATTTATGTACTTATTCACTTTACATCCTGATCACAGTCCCCCTACCTCTTCTCCTCCTAAGCCCACAGTAACAGAGTCCTCCCCCATTACCACTTCTCCTTCTTCTCAGAGAAGCCCCCCCCCCTTTGGGTACCATCCTCCCCTGGGATATTGTTACAACGTATGCTTTACACTCTTCAGGGGGAGCTGATGAGCTATACAGAGAAGCAATTTTATTTTATGTTGATCATCAATATTTCATACCAATGGGAGACTGTAGGAAGGATCCAGACTACAAAAAGTTTTTTTTTTCTTTTTTTCTCCTCTAGACCAGAGGATCCTAACATGGGCCTTCTTTTGAAAACAGGGTCTCATTTATTTTCCATTCTAAATTCTGAAATAAAGATAAAAGAGGAAATACAAGGCAGTATTGGGATCAAGGCCTGCTATTTCATTTCTCCAGTTTCCTCATCACTACAGAGTCCCCTTTCTTTGCCCAGTCTTGTTCTAAAAGTGAGGCATGAATGAAATGATTTTTGACACCTTTTATTAAGTCTTTAAATGTATCAAGACATTCCCCAGGATGAGGAATAAAAGGGTAAAATACCCATATAAGATCTCTGTTACAGGTGAGTTCACTGTAGAGCACAGGGCTGCAAAAATGAAAACATATTTTCTGAAGGGTCACACAGAATTTAGAAAGAAGAAAGAAGCTAGGACATTAATTTCTGGGTGAGAGAAGTCAATCATTTTCCTATTCAACAAAAATTATTCAGAATTTTAAGAGTATTGAAATTAGCAATTTAATCTGAGGGAGAAAACTTGCTTAGCCAGCCAACCGATGGTTGAAGGAATCATTTCTTTGTGTCTTACACTGCATATTTCTTTCTATTTTATAAGCACATTTTCTTGCTCCCTTTGCCTCTGCAATACAGAACTCTGTCCAAAGCAGCTCTTTGAAGACCCCATGCTTCTTTCTAGTTCCTACTTCTCAACAGCTCCTCCTTAGAACCTCATCTTGCTTACAATGCTGTCAGAGATGCATCCAAGGAAATGGGTAAAATTGGGGCGTGTGCACTGGAGGGTGTGGCAGTATTGGGAAAGAATCCTATTTAGAAGGTCTACTCTGTAGCAGGAAGAAATGGAGCCCAGTTAACTTTGTAGCTGAAATTTATGAGAAAGCAAAATCCTGATACTTTTGATCTGTAGGAACCAATCCTTGTGCCATTGGGGTTTGAAACCCTAAAGCTTTTAAGATGTGAAAGTAGATATTGGGCTGTAATGTGAGTACTGTGTCTGTAACTGTGGGATCAATGACAGACCAGAAATGGTGGAGGGAAAATATAAAGATTTCTTTGCTTTTCAAAATGCTTCAGAGAAGAACTTATTATCCATGTCAGTATTTAAGTTCCATTTAGATTCCAATTACTGGAATCTAAGCCTTAACATTTGGTTTTAGTCTTCCTCCTCCTCCTCCTCCTCCTCCTCCCCCCTCCTCCTCCTCTTCCTCCTCTCCCTCTCCCTCCTCCTCCTCTCCCTCTCCCTCTCCTCCTCCTTCTCCTCTTCCTCCTCCTCCTCCTCCTCTCCCTTCTCCTCTTCCTCCTCTCTTCTCCTGCTCCTTTTTCTTCTTTTCTTCTCATTAGCAATAAGAGGTTAGAACTAGTGATGTTTAT
This sequence comes from Mus pahari, assembly GCF_900095145.1. Classification (NCBI taxonomy): domain Eukaryota; kingdom Metazoa; phylum Chordata; class Mammalia; order Rodentia; family Muridae; genus Mus; species Mus pahari. Next base: position 53,567,665 of record NC_034604.1, on the reverse strand, counting down.
ATTTCTGTCTTAGACATTCAAAATTAAAAAAGAAATTTTTTACATTATAAAATAACTATGTGTCTGAACGTAAGAGTCACCTCGGGGCGTCAAATGTGATCCTTTCTCCACTGCACCTCTCTCACTCGCTTATAGCAAAAGGCTCTTTGTTTTCCACTTCCTTCACCCATATTCAAATCATGGGCTTTGCTAAACTATAAGGAAATTCTGGCTTATTGCATCATGTTGTACATTTTATCCACTTTCAGATTCACAGACTCACAATCCCATTATAAATTTATAATCCATTTATAATTTAAATGGGAACAACCCCTCATATCATCTCACATGTTCTCTGCCTGTATTCTAGCTGTTATATCTGCTTTAATTCCTAATGCTTAGAATATTTCCTTTCTTAAATGTTTTTATCAGACAAATAATTTGGCTACTAGAACTGCTAAATCCTTTCAGGACCCAGCTGTTTCTGTCTTACTTGATAGATAAATTATATCATAGCCCTATAGAGTATTCTTAAAACACAGTTGTTTTTCACTCTCAAGATGTAGGTAATTAGGTCTTTTTACTTCCATCACAGCAAATGTAAATTCTATAGCTTAAGTGGATTCCTAAACATTGCCACTGCCTAGATGCCTGTAAAAGTTCCTTTTTATCCTTGTAATTCAGAATTAGCCACAGTGTCTTTAAGAACATGTCAACTGTGCCACCCCTCCACACCCTCACTGTTTCCTTCTCCACTGTATCACTTGGCAATCCAGTGACTTTATTATTTTTAATTTTTTTCATACAATATATTTTGTTCATGTTCTTTCCTCTCTCCCAAGTCTTCACAGAAACTACCATTCCTTACCTACCCAACTTCATGTTCTTACTCACTAAAAAAAAAAAGAAAGAAAAGAAAAAAAAGAAAAGAAAAAAGAAAACTCACTAAATCAAATCAAATCGAATAAAAAAATCATAAAAAGTGTTTTCCAGACACAACAGGGTCATTGCACATATGAAATCACAGGAACTATGACAGCATGCTTAAGACCTGTGCAAATTCAAGCCAAACAAAATTCCAGCCACCCAGAGAAGGGGAAATGAGCACAGAAATCCCACTGCTAGTCAAGATACTGTTTGCAATTGATAGCTTCAGGGAGAGGGAAAATCAGGTTTTTGTTTGTTTGTTGCTGTTGTTGTTGTTGCTCCCAATGGAGTGAGTGTCCCTGGGAGTATAAACCACAATCCAGAGTAGACCTGTACTCAGAAGTAGTTGACCAATAAATGATGACTTTGAAGATGCTCTCTACTTTCTAGAGCTACCTCTTTGGGCTTGTTAAATATGTTTTCTGCTGATACTCTTCAGTCTGTATCCCCTGGGCTTTCTCCCACGTTTCATGGTTCTCCTTGAATATCTTCTGTTTGGTTTTGTCTTGACATTTGGTTTTCAGTGTCCCCCTAGAGTCAAAGACCTTTAAAGACTTGACTTCAGATCTGACATCTTAGGTGAAGCCCCTTCTAATCTTTATCCTCCAGTGATACAGTGTCCCAGATCTTAACGTGCCCCAGGTTAACTACTGTTCACTCTTAAAAGCTCAGTTTCATCCTTTCCTAGCTTCTTCTTTTATGGAAGAAAAGTATTTTTCCTTGCATAAATTTTCTTTCTTTACATTTTAAAATAAGTTCAGATTTATATGAATATTAAAACTAGTGCATAATTCTTCTTTAAAGTCAAGCCTACTTCTTCCCACAAAATTTCCCTGTCAACTTTCTATGCTTTCTTTTGCTCCTCAGTGCACACTACTCTCTAGTAAGGCCTTGATTAGCTATTACAAAATACCTGACAGAAAAAAATAAAACCTTGAAGGAAAAGATTAGTCCATAGTCTGACTCCACTGCATATGAACCTATGGTGAGGCATGACATCATGGCGGTGGAGCCTGTCAGAGAGGCTATTCACCTTATGATGGACAGGAAGTTAAAATATAGAAAACTATACAAGACAGTTCCAGAAAGCATATTGGGTCCACTGAGAAGGTGCAAATCTGCTCATTGCAGGCACACTGGGGTTACCAGGAATAGAACCTTCACTGAATCCCTTCCCTGGAGAATAATGGAAATAATTAAGCTAAGGCTATTATGCTAATAATTAAGGCAGGAAGGAGAAGATAATGTAGAAAAATACATTAGCCTTGATAAATCAGTCTCTGAACCCTTTCCTGATGCATAATTAATTTTTATGTAACCTCCCATGAATCTATGCACAATGCATCACCAATGTAACAAGAAGTAAATAGAGGCTACTGAAAACAGTCATAGTTATAATAAGGAAATCAATGTTGTCTGCTCAGTGTGTGCCTTCTTTTCTTTCTCTGGACTATAGATATTAAAATATTATCTCTTCTCAGTGAATAGAAGTGTTTCTATTAAATGAACTTATTTTATGCAGTGAAGTACAGAAATCGCCTTGCAGAGGTGGCTATTTAAAGCCATCAATTGTCTATCTAGTTAAGGAAATATGCCGTAACCATTAAACACATGAATGGAAAAGAGCTATTTCCTTAATGAGTCCTATTAAGGTATATTAAAGCTAGCTTTATAAATACACTTAGGAAATCATTTGGACTGACGAAATTTATGTAGCCTGCCAGATTAGCAGAGTTCTCATCTGTGTTCCAGTTGCTTCTGTGTTCTGAGAAAGTTCCTCCTTCTTTTTGGCAGCTCTTCATCGTTCCTGCCCTGACAACCTTTTCAAGCCCTCCTCTGACTCTCGGCTGCTAGCCATTGTTCATTTCATGTGTCACTGGGAATTCGATGATAATTAAGGTACCTTCTTCATGGTCACTTGTGTACTCCGTGGATATTATCTGTGATGATTACTATACAACAGAATCCACAGCCTTAAGTGCTGTGGAGTTTCTAGACTTCAACACATTTTTATGTCTCCCATCATTGATGTGACATTTCCCATGAACTAATCTTTGATCCTTAACCCTGTATTTTAGTTATTTATTATTTTATATTTATTTTATTGTATCGAGAGTTTTATATATGAGCATTGTATTTACATAATTTCTACTCCATCTTTTCCTTTTCCCACTTCTTTTCCATCTCCCTGACTCCCTTCTCAAATTCATTCCTATTTATTGTTACATATATGTTACATATTGTTACATAATGTGTATGCATAATTATGTAACAATGTGTATGCAGTATGCATACACATTATCTAACATATACGCATATACATATATGCGTATACATTATGTATATTTACATACACATACACATATACACATACACATACATGTACATGTAAATATACACACATATAAAATGTTTTACAAAATATATACGGCATGTGTGTGTTTTATATATGCATTTGTATAATGGTTAAAAAGCTAGGAAAGGAATCAGTAAAGGGAAAAAATATTTTAAGGGATATGGGAAATAGAGGTTATAATCTAATATATGTGATAATATCACAAGGAGGCTAACAGGGGAGAGAGGGAACTAGTTGGAGGAAGGGAGAGGGTATACAGAACCATAGCACTAGGGGAGACAATGAATGAGAACAACTATGGTTTGTTTGAATAAAAATGCCTTGGGGGAAAAACCTCTACTTTATATGCTCATCTTGCCTAAACAAGACCTACATAATGAATGACAGCATCATTTGACACCCTGACATAGATGTGGTAAATCCCACAAGACCCCATCCAAGATGAAAAGTTCTAAGCTTTATATTCATAATTCTGAGTTCTACATATGAAAGGACCATAGTATTTGTCCTTCTGTGTCAGGTTTATTCCTCACAGTGAATTATTTCTTCTTGGACACATATGGATGCAGAGGTCATGATATTCTTTGTCTTTTATGTCCATAAAATATTGTTTATATTTATCATATTTTCTTTTATTTTGACTTTCACCTGATTAAGGCATGTTTCTTGAACTAGATGGGCAACCATTAGCTTTGAATATCCAGATCTATGAGGCCATTTCTGCACTGTGCTGTATAAAGTAAGTTCAGTTAACAAATATTTTGATTCACTAGGACAGTATTTTGATAAGAATGTAGAAATAATTTAAGTTTCTAATATAATATTTTATTATTTCCAAATATCAACCTACTGATGTGCATCTTGAAAATAAGGGAATTAAAGGAATGAAGTAGTTGGTAATAAAAATTCTTAGTATAAATTTTTCTCATTTATTTTTAAAAATTAATCAGGTTTAGGCTGGCAGAATGTCTCAACAAGAAAATGTACTTACCATACAAGCCTGAAAATATCTAGAATGGTTCTGCTTTCGGGCCATTGTGAAGAGTCTTTCTTGTTATTACTTTGGGTTGAATCTCTTTTTTTCTCCTGGTTTCTTTGACTATGGAGTTGTCAATCTTACTTCATTTTCAATTCTTTGATTTTATAAACTCTTCTTTTTAACATAAATTTATTTTATGTATATGACTGTTTTGCTTGCATCTCTGTATGTGTATCATGTCCTTGCCTTAAGCCTGCAGAGGTAGAAAATGGCATCAGAGCCCCTGGCACTGGAGTTACTAATGACTGTGAAACACCATGCAGGTACATGGAACTGAATCTGGGTCCTCTGTAGGAGCAAATAGTGCCCGTAACCATTGAGCCATGCCTCCAGCCCCAAGTATTGTCCTATCAGTCTCTATTTCACTGATCACTGCCTTGATCATTATTACTTCTTGCTATCTACTGTTTTGTAGTTTGTATTCTGCTTGTGTTTTTAGGCCCTTAAGGTATATCATTAGGTTATTTATTCGATGTGTTCTGATTTTTAATTTAATATAAGCATTCATAACTATGAATTTTTCTTGACTACTATGTATTTTTTCTTTCCATTTATTTCTGGTTTTGTTGCATTATTATCTGATAATGATATATGAAATTATTTTGAGCCTTTCATATTTGATAAGATTTGATTTGTAGACTAGAATCTGTTCTATTTTAGAGAAGGTTACATGAAGTATAAAAAATTATTTGTATTGTGTTTCTATTAGAAAGATTGAACAACGTAGTCTTGAATAACAGTGAGCCATTGGGAAAAAACACCATCACCACCATCACCACCACCACCAGGATCTGTGGGATATAGGTAGGCACATCCAAGGGGAAAGTGTGTCTGTTATCTATCATTGTTCATGGGGTTGTATTTCAAGAAATCTTTTCAATGAAACCCTACATTTTTTCTCTGGATGTGGGGTATCTTCTTTCATTGAAAATAATTATATGGAAATTAGTCTATGCCAAAGCTTATATTAATAAAATATTGAATTCAGTGGCTATGCAGCATATATGTATAGGTCACAATTTATTTATTCATTTATTCATATGCTTATGAGCTGTTAGATTCCTTTCCACACTGTAGTTGCTAAAAATATTTACAAGCATATAAAATATGTGCATGTGTCCTTATTACATGTNGGAGCATCTTTTGAGTATATGTCCAGGAGCAATATGGCTGGGTCCTCAGGTACTACTGTGTCCAAATTTCTGAGGAACCGCCAAACTGTTTTCCAGAGTTGTTATACCATCTTGCAATCCCACTAGCAATGGAGGAGTGTTCCTCTTTCACCACATCCTCACCAACATCTGCTGTCACCTGAGTTTTTAAGTAGCACCAGTTTTGGGGCTCGGGGTCTTTCACCACAGCAATCAAGCAGCTCCCAATAAACATGTGCAGAAGAATCCTGTGTGTGACATCTTTCCTGCTGGCGGGAGGGTCGCCTACAAGTGGTGCTGAAATCTGGGAACCATGAACATCTGCAGGCATGAGCGAAGACCCCCTGTTACAGGGAGGATTCAGAACTGCATTATGGGGAGATGAAGAAAGAATAAACTGCTGAGAGCAGAACTGGTGGTTGCGGAAAGTTCAGAACTTTCATCAGTCAGGGTCTGCTGGCAGGGTAAGTTCGAGGTAAGTGGTACTTACAACCCCAGGAGTTTAGGGAAGGACCTCGGGGAAGCATAGAGGTTAAGGATCCCGGAGCAGGGACGAATTTTTAAAGGTTCTCGGTAAGGAAACCTATCATGCACAGTTTTGGGACAAAGAAGGTTCTTGGTACAAAGTTAAGCGAGGTAAAGGTTCAAAGTTAGGTTCCCAGCACAGGGACAAAATTAAAAGTGAAGAGAGCAGGAGGAGATTGGTTAAAAAATGAAAATAAGAGAGGTGTTGGTGCAGCTGTTAATAATTTTGAGTTTGATTAAATTTTGCCTGGTGGACGAAAGTGGAAAGTATGCTGTTGGGTCCTGCCTTTTACAGGGACGCCGGAGTACAGCAGCTGGAGCGCACCAGACCAGCCGGAACACAGCGTCCTCGAACCGCCCACTGTCACCGCCCACCGTCGCCC
>NC_034604.1:53559885-53561228 GCF_900095145.1 Mus pahari | reverse complement strand
TTCTTAGGAGTTCTCGTCCTCCAGTTCGGATCCACAGTGGGTTCAGCAGGCAAGAGTGCGAACCCACCCCAAGGTGTTCTGCCCATGCAGACAAGGCGCCGGTCTGCGTGCAGGCAGGAACACTACAGTATGCTACCAAGTTAAAGTTTTCCTGTGGCCAGGCTGAGCATTTTAAAAGAGATTGCTTTCCTAATCACCCAAGGCCAACTACTGCGGCTCCCGTGAGATGTCCAAAATTATGTCCATGGTATAAGGGCTCATGCAGCAGAGGCAGAAGGGTNCAGGAGAGAAGCCAGCGGAGGAGAGGAGAGGCTGGAGAACAGGAGAGTGAGGAGGGAAGTTCGGATGGGTCATCTGATGGTGGAGACCCTGACCAATGTTTGGGCCAGCTGTCCTCATTACCACTTAAATCAAAGCAGTTGGCTAACTCCCTTGTTAATGCTCAACTCCCTTGTTAACTCTCAGCTGAAAACTGGATTCTTACTGTAGATATTCTGGAGCAATTAGTCTTTGTGTCAGGTGTAAATGGTGCTTCCAAAATAACTGCCTTCCATATATTCAAATCATAATGCTAAGTGTAACCTCTGTGCAGTTTCAGAATTTTTCTTGTGCAGCTAATTTGTCCTGTAAAACAGGAACATCCGTGTGGAGGTTGCCATCGCTCAGCAGTGGTTGAAGATGATCCAGAGGACCTTCAGCTTCCTCAAGGATTAGGGAGGGATGGTCTTCTGGGGAATTTTTGCTGTGTACTGTATGCATGTTGTGTGCATGATGTATTCAAAGTGCTAATCTTTCTGCTTAACTCATTTCCATTGGCGATTTCACCTCTTGGCTTACCTCTGCATTTTCCTACTTTAAGGAGTGGGTGGGCGTTTTTTACATTTGGAGCTATTATATTCTGTGGAGTGGTGTTTTTGCTCCGGCTGGTGTGCAAAGTCAGATCTCAACATAAATGTGACAAAATGGTCCTTACCCAAGCACTGTTGGCAATTGAACAAGGAAACTCCCCAGAAGTGTGGCTTGCTATGCTGCGAAAATATTAGCATTCGCAATCTCAGCTCTTGCACCCCAAGGGAAGTAAACCCATTGCACTGGGATGAGTGAGATTTGCCTTCATGACCAGTCCTTGCACTTTGCAGAGTTTGGCTCATTGCACGCGAAAGGGTGGTCGTGTTTTATTAACTATATCCTTCACGATCACTGTTAGCTGAGGAAGTGAATGGCTAGATCGTTGGATTAGGCCATAATAAATATAAAAGGGGGACATGTGGGAAGCCAGGTAATTCGCCATTACAAGATGGTGCCGACTTCATGCATGCTTTCTTGATAAACAAGCAATGTGC
>NC_034604.1:53558526-53559874 GCF_900095145.1 Mus pahari | reverse complement strand
TGATGTTGGCTATTGGTTTTCTGTAGATTGCTTTTATCATGTTTAGGTATGGGCCTTGAATTCCTGATCTTTCCAAGACTTTTATCATGAATGGGTGTTGGATTTTAGCAAATGCTTTCTCAGCATCTAAAGAGATGATCATGTGGATTTTGTCTTTGAGTTTGTTTATATATTGTATTACATTGATGGATTTCCGTATATTAAACCATCCTTGCATCCCTGGAATGAAGCCTACTTGGTCATGATGGATGATTGTTTGGATGTGTTCTTGGATTCAGTTTGCAAGAATTTAATTGAGTATTTTTGCATTGATATTCATAAGGGAATTTGGTCTGAAGTTCTCTATCTTGTTGTGTCTTTACGTGGTTTAAGTATCCTAGTAATTGTGGCTTTGTAGCATGAATTGGGTAGAATACCTTCTGTGTATATTTTGTGGAATAGTTTGAGAAGAACTGAAATTAGGTCTTCTTTGAAGGTCTGATAGAACTGCACTAAACCCATTTGGTCCTGGGCTTTTCTTGGTTGGGAGACTATTAATGACAACATCTATTTCTTTAGATTATATAGGATTGTTTAGGTCATTAATTTGATCCTGATTTAATTGGTATCTGTCTAGAAATTTGTCCATTTCATCCAGGTTTCCCAGTTTTGTTTAGTATAGCCTTTTGTAGAGGGACCTGATGATGCTTTGGATTTCCTCAGGATCTATTGTTATGTCTCCCTTTTCATTTCTGATTTTGTAAATTAGGNTGCTGTCTCTGTGCCCTCTAGTGAGTATGGCTAAGGGTTTAATCTATCTTGTTGATTTTCTCAAAGAACCAGCTCCTGGTTTGGTGATTCTTTGAATAGTTCTTTTTGTTTCCACTTGGTTGATTTCACACCTGAGTTTGATTATTTCCTGCCATCTATTCCTGTTGAGTGAGTTTCCTTCCTTTTGTTCTAGAGCTTTTATGTGTGATGTCAAGCTGCTAGCGTATGCTCTCTCTAGTTTCTTTTTGGAGGCACTGAGAGCTATGAGTTTTCCTCTCAGGAATTGTGTCCCATAAGTTTGGGTGTGTTGTGGCTTCATTTTCATTAAACTCTAAAAAGTCTTTAATTTCTTCCTTGAGGTATCATTGAGGAGAGTGTTGTTCTATTTCCAAGTGAATGTTGGTTTTATATTATTTATGTTGATATTGAAGATCAGCCTTAGACCATGATGGTCTGATAGGATGCATGGGAAAATTTCAATTTTTTTGAATCTATTGAGACCTGTTTTGTGACCAATTATATGGTCAGTTTTGGAGAAAGTACCATAAGGTGCTGAGAAGAAGGTATATCCTTTTGTTTTAGGATAAAATGTTCTGTA
>NC_034604.1:53548608-53557013 GCF_900095145.1 Mus pahari | reverse complement strand
AATGACTTTAGATCCATGTCCTGCTTTTCTGGTGTGATGGTTTATCCAGGACTTGCTATGGTGGGAGAGTTTGGTTCTGATGATGCCAAGTAACCTTGGTTTCTGTTGCTTCTGTTCTTATGCTTGCTCCTGCCATCTGATTATCTCTAGTGCTTGCTGCCCTCAATATATCTGATTGGAGCCTGCCCTTCCTATAATCCCAGATGATTCAGGACTTCTCAAAGTCCACATTTCTCTGTGATTCTTTGATTGTGGGCTCCTGTGAACCTGAGATTCTGGGTGTGTCTGAGTTCTTGGCAGTCAAGCTCCTCTGAGATACTCAAATACTAGTGTGACCCAGCTCCTGTTATCCTGGGATCCTGTTGTCCTAAGATCCTGGGCATGTTACAGTGAGTGGAAGTGGTGTCTTCTTTGAGGACCGTGGAATTGTCTGGTATGTTTGAAACCAAGGTAAACCTGAACTGATTAAAAGGAACCTGAGCCTCTGGTCAGGAAGGGCTCTAGTGTCCTTGTTCCTGCTGTGTCAGGTCCCGTGTGCGATTGGATTGGAGCAGCTGTTGTGTTCCACTCACCAGTGATCCTAAGATTGCGTGGGCAGTCCTCTATGGACCAACTCTGGGGGTGTCTGCCCACTCCATGCCCTAGATGACCCAGTGCTGATGTAGACCAGAAGGGGCTTGTGCCCCTGGTCAGTCTGGTTCTCTGCTTCTCTATTTCTTTTTCTTGTTCTGTGCGCTATTGGATTGGAGCTGAAGTTGTGTTCCACTCACCAGTGATCCTAAGATCGCATGGGCTGTCCTCTAGGGACTGTGGGGGTGTCTGCCCACTCCACCCTAGGTGACCTGTATATTGCTTTTTATGGGCCTTGAATTCCTGATATTTCCAAGACTTTTAACGTGAAGGGATGCTGAAATTTTGTCTAATGCTTTTTCAACATATAATGAAATGATCATGTGTTTTTTTTCTTTGAATTTTTTATGTACTGGATTACATTTATAGATTTCTGTATATTGAAACATCCCTGCATCCCTGGTATGAAGCCTACTTGATTGTAGTGAATGATTGTTTTGATGTTTTCCTGTATTCAGTTGTCAAGAATTTTATTGAGTATTTTTGCATCAATGTTCATAATGGAGATTGTTCTGAAATTCTGTTTCTTTGTTTGGTCTTTGTGTGGTTTAGGTATAAGCATTATTGTGGTTTGATAGAACAAATTGGTTAGTCTTCCTTCTGTTTCTTTTTTTGTAGAATAGTTCGAAGAGTATTGGTATTAGGTCTTCTTTAGATGTCTGATAGAATTCTCCACTAAACCCATCTGGTCCTGGGCTTTTAGCGGTTGGGAGACTATTAATGACTGCGTCTATTTCTTTAGGAGCTTGTGTCTCTAGCTGCATATGTTGCAGAAGATGGCCTAGTCAGCCATTATTCGGAGAAGAGGCCCTTGGTCTTGTGAAGATTATATGCCCCAGTACAGGGGAATGACAGGGCCAAGAAGTGGGTGTGGGTGGGTAGGGAAGTAGCAGGGGGAGGGTATAGGGGACTTTCGGGATAGCATTTGAAATGTAAATGAAGAAAATATTTAATAAAAACTTTAAAAAAAGTATATAAATTTATAGAATTGTAAATCATAGTGGTATAAACAAAAATGATCCCTAGAGGCTCATTCTTATGGTGATGAAGAACATGTTTGAAAAGTCTTGAATATCAAGATACATGTAGATTTCCTCAAGAGAAATCTCAGTATCAGAAAACCGTCAGTATGCCTTCTTTTAATACTTAGCTGTGGCTTTTCAAGTGTACATTTCAAAATACACATATGCTGCAATTAGTATTAGTATTTTTTAATTTTTGAATTTCAATATCTGATATCTTACATTACTTTAATATCAAATTGCATATTTTCCAAATGTCTGATTTGTAGTCATGTTGCTATAGAAAACAAATGAGAATTATCTATCTGAAGTGCATGTGACAAAAGACACTGGTATCGTTCTACCCTTTGGCTATCTCAACTGTTCTTGGATCCAAACTCTAACCTTACACAACTTCCTGTATTTCAAAAACTTTTGTGAGTGCAATTTGTTAGCACTACATAGACACGAGTCAGAGCTTGGTTACCTATGAAGAATCACATAAAGAACACTGACCATACCTCCCAAGAAGCCATTCAATTCTCAAGGGTTTTTCAAGCATGAACCTCTTCCTCCGTCATGCTGGAATGTTGAGTGGCTTTGTCTTGTTCGTACAACTGGAGCAACTGTGTGCTCATGAGAGCAGTGGTCTTGTCATGTCTAGAAGACATCATTTTAGTTACGCCTTTCCTGGTTCCTTGTTTGTAAGATTGTAAAGTCTTCCCATCCCCTATCCCGGATGGTGCATGAGCCTAAAGAGTTGCTTGTGCTACAGATGTCTCATTTATTCATGTGTACTCTACTGACACTGACCCTCTGCACCTTGACCACACGTGAGTTTCTGCACTGTCTTTCACTGTGCAAAGAAATTTTCTAATGAGCTAGACTAATCGCATTAAATGAAACAGTGGAAAAACTCTCCCAATTAAAAAGTATCAGTTCTATGAAAACAATAGATAATTTGTCAGCAAACATCAGTAGCTAGAAGGGTTGTTAGATGTTGTGAATAATTTTAATTTTTATTGAAAACAGCCCACATTTTCAATTTGATTTCTCTTGTGCCTAACCTAATGTTTTTGAGCCTGCAGGACTATACTAATTTATTAAATGTGAAGAATGCATTGCAAATTAATTTCAATTTATTATAAGCAACAACCTCAGGGCCTTTTGAGTTCTGTCTAAACTAGTAGAGTATTTGACACTTGTCAAATCTCTATGGACTATTTATAGGCATATTATCTTTGATTAGGAATCCATATCAAGGGGGAATTTTATTTTATTTTAAGTTATAGTTTTCTACATATTTAGTTTCTTTTTGTTTTTGACTTCATATATCCATTAACTCTAGTCTTCCCGTCATCATCTATGTTCGTTGGAGCATTTCTTGGGAATCCCTATTTTTCTCCTTCCCCAAAGTACCTTACCAGCATGTGTCCCATCTGGCCCTGTGTTAAATGATAATTGCAATGTACATGAAATGCATGTGAAAGTGTCAAGTATAACTGAACTGCCTCAGAAAGATAGTCAGTGTTTGCTTTCATTCAGCTGATTAGCTATCCCCAGTTGGAGTGATCATCAGTAATTCAATGAACTTCCTGCACTCCCTGACTTAAGAGCAGTAAGCAGCAATATTTATAAAATCATTCAGAATCATAGTTTTGTTGTGATTCTTATCTAGTAACCTAAGAATTATTTAATGTTGCATATTTTCTCTTTGCCACACACTTCAGTGTGCATCATTATGAATGATGGAAATATTTTGTAGCTATAGAAGAAATGGAGTAAAAAGGAGAAAAAGACAAAAATCAGAATACATTCTAGTATACTCTTTGTAAACAAATGCATATGTTGTTTGTTCAAATAACAGAAATACAATGTTATGAAATCATTAAAGAATTTCAAAAATAGTATGTGTTATAAACCCATAAATTTATACACTTATTTATCAATTAAAACTATTTCCTGAAAAGTAAGGTAAGTATGAGGACATCAGACTATTCTCTGTCCTCAAGATTGCTAACATTTTACAGGAGAAAGAATTTGACTCTGTAATAGGTGTTTTAATGTGTGTATACAAACACAGAGTGTAGAATACATTGAGTCATTTCATTCTAAATATCAGGTATTAGCTTGGGTTGAGGATGGAGGGATATCTTCCAGTGAAAATGTGGAATGAATAAGAGAAAGAATGGGAATGAAGTGCCAGGAAGTGGTGCCAGTGCCTTTTCTAGTTGTACCTGTGTCTGCCTGTCTGTTTTTGAAAATATTGAGTAATGAAAGGTAACAGTGAGTCCCATTAGTATCGTCACTGGAATGATGAAGACAAGAGGTGTCTAGACTCAGTCTCAGCATTCTAGTATGTGCTGTTCGCTCTTGTTTTTGTTTTGTGTTAAGTTACTAGACACCAAGATGGGCATTATAGGGGGTGGGCATTTCTCAAGAATAAATATATTAAGTTCACCACTGAACTTAAAGTTAGCGTGGAACTTTTGGTTAGAGATAACTGACAATCCCATGGCTCTGTGGAAATGAAGCTCCTCAAAAAACATGCTTAAAATTGGATTCATTGAACTCAGTATTTCATGAGCAATGGTGGAATTTTTTTTTACAAATGTGGGGTCTCTAGCACAAGCATAGCCATATGATTAATTACAACACATTTCCCCAACACTGAGAGTAACTCCCCAAATAATAGTAGCTAAAGAGAAATTGATCTGAGTTGATTTAAGTGAACCAATGATTTGTGGATTATCATTCATATTAACTTCATGCACAAGAACTTTATATTTTAGATAGAGTATAAAGCAGTAAACATCATTTTATTATACTATATATTGCTAGGATTATCGCTCAGTGCACAATAAATATTTGTCATGTCTGAATTAAAAATACAAAGAAGAAAGGAAAAACACGCAAAATTTATTATCTAAATGTCTTGGTTCATGAAGGGAATGGACAAGAATTTGTTGCAGACACTCATATGTTGTTTATGGTAGTAGAAAAATAAAATCCATTTTTAAGTTTTTCTTTCATACACTACATCCTGACCACAGTGTCCCCTCCCTCCACTATTCCAAGTTCTTCTCCTCTACTCTCCCCTCTCTCAGATACACTCTTCTATTTCTTAAGAAGAGAGCAGGCCTCCTAGGGATATAATCCAAACACAACATAACAAGATGCAACAAGACTAGGCACAAACTCTCACATCAAAGATGGAGGAGGCAACCCAATAGGAGGGAAAAGATCCCAAGAGCAGACAAAAGAGTCAGAGACATCCCCACTCCCACTGTTAGGAGTCCAATAAAAACCCCAAATGAAACAACCACAACATATATGCAGAGGGCTTAGCACAGACCTATACAGTCTCTGTGATTGTCACTTCAGTCTTGGAAGTCTTCAGAGCTCCAATGAACGCTGCTGATTTGATTCTGTGGTCTGTGTTCTCCTGATGTCCTCAACTCCTCTAGCTCCTACAACCTTTCATTCTCCTATTCTCTCCTCTCCTCTCCTCTCCTCTTCTCTTCTCTTCTCTTCTCTTCTCTTCTCTTCTCTTCTCTTCTCTTCTCTTCTCTTCTCTTCTCTTCTCTTCTCTTCTCTTCTCTTCTCTTCTNCTCTTCTCTTCTCTTCTCTTCTCTTCTCTTCTCTTCTCTTCTCTTCTCTTCTCTTCTCTTCTCTTCTCTTCTCTTCTCTTCTCTTCTCTTCTATTTCATAACCCTATTCAGGGTTACCGAGCCTTGTTTAATATTAGCTGTGGGTCTCTGCATTTGCTCCCATCAGCTTCTGAAGGAAGCCTCTCTGATGATGATTGAGCCAGGCACTGATCTATGAATATAGCCAAATAACTGTAGGAAACATTTCAGTGACTTTTAAAAATTATTATTAATACTACTGTCATTGTCATTATCATCATCATTGTCATTATTATTATCAACAGCAGCAGCAGCAACAGTAGCTGCCAGTTGTGTTTGTTTCTACCCTAGGACTCTGAACCATACAGCTACAATTCCTGGCCATCCAGGCAATAATAGGGATGGACTCCTTTTTGGGTCATGAACCTCAAGTTAGGCCAAACATTGGTTGGGTATTCCTATGAGTTCTGAGCCAACATTGCCCCAGCACAACTTGTATGCAGGACAGGTTGTAGACTGTAACTTTTGTACCTGGGTTGGTGTTCTAGTCCCATCTTGATACCCTTGCCTGGGTACAGGTCAGGCTTCATAGCCTCCATTAGTAGGCATCCTCTCTGGGGTTATACTTATAGGTTCCAGGAAGTTTTTGCTGAACTAGTTTTACACATCATTCTCCAAATACCACCACCCCCATTCCAGTCATCTCTCCGATCACTCTTTTCCTCTGTCCCTCCTTTTTCCCACCTGATTACTCCTGTTCCCATTCCTACAGGCTCCCAGTCTTCATACAAAATTCATTCTATTTCCCCTTTCTAGAGAGATATATTCATCCCCATTCTAGAGCCCTTCTTATTACTTAGCCTCTTTGTGATTGTGAATTGTATCATTGCTTTTCTTTACTTAACAGCTAACATGGACTTGTAAGTAAGTGTTTATCGTGTTTGTCTTTCTGGGGCTGGGTTGACTGGAGAAACAGAATAGAGGTTAAGAACCCTGGCTGCTCTTCCAGAGGACCTAGCATCTAATTGCCTGTAACTCTAGCTCCAGATAAGCTGACTTCATCTTATCAGGCAGAGGTTGTGTAACCCTTTAAGCCTAGTGCTGGGGAGATAGAGGCAGGCTGATTTCTGTGAGTTCGAGGCCAGCCTTTTCTCCAGAGTGTATTCTCTTGAGCAAAGTCAATAATTAGACAATAGCATATCTAATCAGAAGGTTGTTTTTTATAGGCAAGTTGTATCGAACAACACTAATAACTTTATTTGAAACTAATACAGAGGAAATTACAGTGATGTTGTAATTATAAGGTTCTTTTGCTTTTTACCCAGTGAAATCGCACAGTTTGCACTGCATTGTCCACTGTGTCTGTAAGTGCGCTTGAGAATGGAATTATATTCACAGAAGAGGCTGTTTTTGCACCCCAGATGTTCAGTGCTAATTGCGGGGATGTCTTCTAATAAGAGAATTTTAGGTATAGACTTTATCTGGCTTTGTTCATGGGATCAAAGATCCAGTACAGTGAGGGTATCTTAAATACTTACCTGTCTGTTTAATGAAATTCCATTCGAAATCTTAGGTCTTTTGTTGCTATTGCTGTTATTTGAAACAAAAGCTTGGTTTCTAAACTTTATATGAAGCTAAGAATCATGAACCCATTCTTAAATGAAGATGACACTGGAGACGATAGAGCTAGATTGGAAATTTTATTGTAGAGTTGTACTTTTAAAAATACTTTGATACTTCAATACAGTTCAGTGGCACATGGCTGCAGTCCTAACATTTGGTCAATAAAGGCAGGAGGATGACAAGTTCAAGGCCAGCCTCCACTGCAAAGTGAATTCAAAACTACCTTGAGATACAGGAGACTCTGTCTCAAAAAAATATTTTTGGTTGTAGATTGGTCAGTGAAACAGAACTAAACAGTACTTTAGAGATAAATTAACATGTTTATAAATACTGAGTTTCTTATAAAGGTGAATTTCAAAGTGGTGGAATAAATTTCTAAAAAACGTAAACTCTAGGGCAATTGGATATCCAGATAAAAAAGTAATTATACATTTTCTTTCTCTATACTGTATACAAAACCAAATTTATGATAGTAATAAAGATGTCAAAATAAATAATAATGCATCTGGAACACAATATATGGAGTTTTCCTGTCTTGGGGGATAGATACAACTATCATAATAGGCCATACAAAGCATCAAATACAAGCATGATGTAGTAAAAATATTGACATCAGTGAAATTGTTCATGATTAATGTTTGAGCCAGTACAGTTAAGATGCATAATGGCAGAAGATATTTTCAAAACACACATTGCAGGGAATCTTTCTCCAAGATTATAGAAAAAAATTGTACAGAATAGTATGAGAAAATGATTTGTAGCCCAATAGGAAGATAGGAAAATATTTGAACAAGACCCTTACAAAAACATAATAATGTGTCCACCAAGCATATGTAGGTGACTAAACCTTAATTCATGAGAATGAAAACCAGAATTCAAATGAAATATCATCTTACACCACCAGGAGTGCTGATACTTTAAAATGTTGATAGAAAATGTTAACAAAAATTCAAGCATTTGAAATCTTCTTCAGCTGCTACTGAATATGTAAATTTGTAAGGAATCTGAAGCTGAATGCACAATATAATCTGTGGTCAGCATCACTCACTGGTAAACAGTCAAGGTAACTACTGGTGTAGGTGAAAAGCCACAGACTAGAACAGTGGGAGCTGTATTGTAGTGTGGCAAGCAGAGTGTTTTATTCAGTAGAATGCCACCCACAGTGAAATGAAGGTGGCCCTCCATGTGGAGTGATGTGGAGGAAACAGACACACACTGCACAAAATGAATTATAGCTCTCTGTGAATCTCCTAGAAGAGAGCTAAAAAATTGATCTTGGATCAGCTGTCTGAATAAGGGTGAGAAACAGAGAGGAGGGTTTTGACTTGGTGGGAAGGGCCACAAGGAGATGAAGTATAGAGAATGTACCACCTTAAAATTCAGGTTTTCTTTCCAAATGTTCTCAGTTTACACTAATTCTGGTAACTTATTTTTTTTCAATCTTTTTGTACTTTTTATTTTCTTTTTTTCCCAATTTTTATTAGGTGTTTACTTCATTTACATTTTAAATGCTATCCCCAAA
>NC_034604.1:53528598-53547723 GCF_900095145.1 Mus pahari | reverse complement strand
AGGTATTGCTGGATCCTCCAGTAGTACTATGTCCAATTTTCTGAGGAACCACCAGACTGCAGTCCCACTAACAAAGGAGGAGTGTTCCTCTTTCTCCACATCCTCTCCAGCATCTGCTGTCACCTGTAATTCTGGTAACTTTTTAAACTTGCTGAAACTTGAAGAAATTGGTTGAATGCCTTTGTAAGGCGATGGAGCATACAGATTAAATTGTTGGTTTTGCCTTCAGTCAAAAGTGTTTTGCATCTCTCAATGCGTAGCAATGCAGACACCCATAACAGCCTCTTACTACAAAGGAAGGGAACATTCTTTATACATAAAACTAGCAAAACAAATTGTAAGCTTCAAAAACTGGCAGCTACCTACTATTTCCCTCCTTATCATTCTACTGCTACTGAAAAGACAGTATATGTTTCAGAAAGTCTTCCTACAATGGCTGCATCAAATGTTCTTACAAAGTAAGCATTATGTATGGAATTTTGGTGGGTTCCCATTCCTACAAGTTTATGATGAGTAATTATTGCATACCTTTATTAAGTATTGTCAGGCTCTATCACTGACCAATATTTAATGAAGAAATAATATTTGTACTATATGAGACAAAGGCGAACTATGAATATAAAGAAAAAAACTACTGGTAAATATAAATTACATTTAAAAATAGGAAAAAATACTTTCTGAGTTTGTAAAGAGTGCTAGAATAAAATATAGTAAATTATAGAGTTTATAATTCTATCACTTATATAATTTATAATTGATAAACTATATAAGTGGTGGAATTTTAGTTACTATAGTAATTGAATGGAAGCTTGGAAGTCTAGCATCATAGTACAGTAAGAGTCTGCATCAACAACTAACTTACTATGTTCTCACTTGGTGGGAGGGGTCAGATATCTATCCAAGGATCTTTATAAGGGAATCATTTTTAGATATTTGCTGGGTTTAATGCAAAAATCATCTCCCAAACCTTTCTAAAACCATCACTTTGGGATAAGGATTTCACCTTTCACTGTAGGATCCTAGACTGCCCGAACATTTAATCCATTACAATTTTAAAAGTAACTTCTTTAGTTGGTAATACTAAAGTGTCTTCCATTTTTACTGAGTTTATATAATATTTAATTCCCTTTAATGGACTTGTATCCTTTTTTGCTTTATTCCTTATTTATTCACTTTACATCCTCATGGCTGCCCCCTACCAGTCATCCCCTCACACAATTCCTCCCTTTTTCCCCTCCCCTTGTCTTCTTTTCAGGTGGAGGTGTCCCCCCCCCCCAGAATATCTCTCTTTTCTGGCACATTAAGTCTCTTCAGGGCTAGGTGAATCCTCTCCCACTGAGGTCAGATAAGGCAACCCAAGAACTTATCCCACAGATAAGCAACAGCTTTTGGGGTAGCCCTGGCTCCAGTTGTTAAGTCCAAGTTGCACATCTGCTACATATGTGCAAGGGGTCTAGGTCTAGTCCTTTTATGTTCTTTGGTTGGTGATTCAGTCTCTGAGAGCTCCAAGGGTCCAAGTTAGTTGACTCTGTTGGTTCTTCCTGTGAAGTTTCTACCCCCTTCAGGCCTCTTAATCCTTCTTCCAACTCTTTCATAAGAGTCTCCAAGCTCCATCCATTGTTTGGTTGTGGATGGACCTGTATTCTTAATTAGGTGCAAATCTCAGTAGAGATGTTATAAACATTAATATGTGATTATTTGCTGGTGTTCAGTACAAATTAGAAAATGCCAAAGAAAGAAAAGTAAACAGTTATAGTCCTGTGATTCCTGTTGAGTTTCAACATGTTTGCTCTTCTTGATCCACAGGAGCCATGGTCTTTCTGGCAGGACTTAGCAAACTGAAGAGAGGCAAGGAAAGGGTGTTATCTTCCAAGCTGTTTTTGAGGGGTTGCAAGTTAGATGAGGAAAATTACTCACATATTGTATCCTAAAATGACATAGGGTTTTCACCATCCTGCTTTTTCCCAGTGATCACTCTGACATGCCGTTAGTTTAAACACTAGTCACATTGCTGAGTTGGTTTGCTATTCCAAATTAGAAGACTCTAAGGAGATAATTGCATGTAAAATAAATAATTAATCAAAAATTCTGCAGACACATACTAGCTCATCACAAAGCCAGACTTTTTGAGAAGATAAGAACGCTCTAGGCAAAAGTAATTAACAAATTAATTTGAAGCAGAAAGTTTTTATTG
Organism: Mus pahari; assembly: GCF_900095145.1. Classification (NCBI taxonomy): domain Eukaryota; kingdom Metazoa; phylum Chordata; class Mammalia; order Rodentia; family Muridae; genus Mus; species Mus pahari. Next base: position 53,545,529 of record NC_034604.1, on the reverse strand, counting down.
GCTAATTAAAATTTTTCTTTATTGAGGGAAATATTCTATTCTGTAAGTTCCATCCTTTATCTTTCAATAGTAGATCATCTAGTTTCTTGTGTGACTAAAAATTGAAATTTCCCCTAAATAAGCTAGAAATATAATGGAGATACATATCATATGCTTGCAAAAATGTAACATAACTCTTAGGATTTCAAATCAAATCTCCAAAGCAATGAAAAAAAAGGTCAATATTTATTACGTAGAAGGGACAACTAACTCAGAAGTTTCTAAAACATTATCTTTCCTGATAAAGTATGAATAAAAATTCTCTGTAATATTTGTAAATTGGTAGAATCCCTGTGCCTCAGAGTTTTATATGTACAATTGCATATCACATATCATTTGTAGGTATATTTAATATATTTTATTTATAGGTATATTTAATAAGAATTTTATTCAATAGTTTTTTCCACTTTCTCCTCTCTCTGAGTCAGAGTATCTGGTCTTATGTTGAGGTTTTTCATCTATATGGAGTTGAGTTTTGTACATGGTGAGACATAAGGACCTAGTCTCTTCTACACATAACAATCCAGCATTAGCAGTACAATTTGTTGAAGTTGTTGTCTTTTCTCCATTGTGTATTATTTGACTCTTGGTAAAAATTTAGAACTCTGTCAGAGAATGAGCTTATATGTGAGTTCTTTATTCTATTCCATCAATGAGTACGTTTTTACGTCAGCATAGGGTTGTCTTCATACTATAGCTCTGCAATATATCTTGGAAAATGGAATGATGATATCTCCAGGAAGCTTGATTTTATTCTTCAGGATTGTTTTGCATATCTTGTGTCATCTTTGTTTCCATATGAAATTTAGATTACATTTTCAGTTTCTATGAAGAATTACATTGGACATTTGAAGGAAATTTGCATTGGAACTAGAGATTTATTTTCACAAACAATCAACATTGGTTATGTGTATAGCTGGTATCTAGTCATATCTAAAAGTATACAAAGAACTCAAAACACTAAATGTCAAGTTAACAAACAATCCAATTAAAAATAGACTATGGAACAAAAGAGAAAGTTCTCAAAAGATGAAATACAAGTGGCTAAGAAAATTAAAATTTTAATGGGCAATATCCTTAGCTAACAAGGAAATGCAAATTCAAACTACATTGAGACTTCATCTGACTCCAGTCAGATACTAATAAATTTTTTAAAAAAGGTAAATGCTGGAGTAGATGAATGGATGAGAGAACACATATTTATCAATGGTAGGAATTCAAATGGTATGACCACTATGGACATATGTGGAAAAGCCTCCAAAAGCTAGAATGTACGTGATCCAGCTCTACCACTCTTGGGTATATACCCAAATGACTGTATACTACTTCAAAGATAATTGCTTTCCATATTCATTGCTGGCGTATTCAGAAGAGTCAGTATTTGAAATGGCTTGGATATCTATGAAATAATAAATAGACAATTAAAATACGGTACACTTATCCCATGGAATATTATTCAGTCATTTAAAAATAAAATTGGCAGCAGTAGACTCTGCCACCTTACTCAACCCAGATAATTTGTTAACTTATTCTTCATACTTACCCTTATATCCACTTATAAGTTTAGCTCTCACTGTAATCAAGGAAATTTCTTTTTGAAGCAATAGGAGACCATAACAGAAAGCTATAACACAGAACAATTGAGACTGTGCAGCCCATCTCCAGCCAACACATGTACAGCACAAGCTCTACATCAAAGCTCAGGAAATGACATGGGAGATGGGGAGAAAGAGAGCCAGAAGATCAGGATGTATGCTGCACAACAATCATGTGTAAAAGACAAGGGCATGAATTCCTGCAGATGAGTTGGGACCCAAGGGGTATCTTTCCCTTCTTGGATGAGAATGGGGGGCAGAGGGGAGGAGGCTGCAATTAGGATGTAAGTGAATAAATAAATAAATTATAAAATATATTTTAAAAAGACAAGGACATGACACAGAGAGGTGTATGGGGATGGAGGTGAGGGATTGTTCTTGTGAGAGAGGTACAGAATAACTATGAGAAAAATACATGTACAAAATTCTCACATAATCACTGAACATTTTATATTATCTTCATAAGTGGATATTGGAAACTGAAGAGGAATTTAAGTACAAAGTGTATTACTGAACAGTGGATTTCCAGCAAACATTCCATTTCTGACACAATAACAATGTTTAATTCCAAATAATAAAATAGAGGGTCACACATGTAGAGTAAAGAAACTAATGAAAATAAATGGTTCAAATTTTTTGATATTTGGTACTTACTTGTTTATTTTATGCAGTTTCAGAATATTTTTCTCAAATGATTAGTTACATGGACTGTGTATTAGCTGTTTGATCTCAGTAAGTTATCTAGTGAAAAAAGGAAGATGAAATTGCATAAATCATACATAAATAGAGTGAGAAAGCAATCATTTTGAGGGAGAATATTCAGGCACAGAAAGACAAACGTTGCATGTTTTCTCATTTGTGGATTTTAGGTGTGAATCTTGTATTCATGTTTCATTTGGAATAGTCTTAGAGTTCAGACAATTAGTAAGGGGCTATGGGACTGGCTTTCAAGGTAGAGAGGGTGAATGCAGTGATACAAAGGAAGAAAGAGAGAAAGTGAAGCCAAAAAGATGAAACTGAGTGAGGGTAGGTAGTGCAAGGGAGAGAAGAGAATATGGGAAGGATAAATAACACTTAGGAACCTAGTACTCATGATCCTCCTGCCTCTGGCTCCTTCAGCAAATCCTACCAGCATGCACTTACCCCAGTGTAGAGTGATGCTGGAGAGGTGGGGTGGGTGGGTGGGGACCCTCATAGACTCAATGGGGGGGTGGGAATAGGGCAGATGGGATAGTGGTTAATGTGGAGGGGTAACTGAGAAGGGGGATATCGTCTGAGATGTAAACGAATGGAATGATTATTTAAAAATTTAAACAAAACAAAACAAACAAAAAACTCTAATGCTGCAGAAGCTTCCTAAAATGTATGTGTGTGTGTATATGTATATATATATATATATATATATATATATATATATATATATATATATATATGGAATTAAATGGAATTACCCTATAACAGGGCAGTAACACCCTACTAGGCAACACAGGGTGAAAAATAAAAAAGTTAATGATGTAAACATGAGCAGGCTATCTCTCTTAATGTTGTTGGCTAGTGAGTATCCGTATACTTCCACACACACAAATATTACAGGCTATTGTCAGTGCTCTTGGTTATACTCAAGAACTTAATGCCCATGTGAGATCCTAAAATGAAAATAGTCACAGAAATGGGAAAACCAATCTGATAGATATCATTATTATCACTCAACTGTAAACTCTATGAGCTACAGTAATGCCCAACTTGGCAAGATACCCCCATTGTTGCATTAGTGACATGAATAAATAAATAACCACTTCCTGACTGGATTTAAATCCTTCCCTACAAGAAGAAACTTATGTTTATCCCTATCATTAGGACCAAAAACCTACAGCTAGACAGGTCAAAGTGCTGAGAAGAGAACCTACTACTTTTATTCTGTTAAAAGGACACAAAATTAAACCAATGTCCAATGTCTTGTTATACCCAAAGGTTAGTGCATATCTCAACCCTCATCAGAAAACATGAAATTTACAAAGTTTGGAAATCACTCATAGTGTAAGCAATTTGTCTAAACACCCATGATTAAGAAACCAAACTGTGTTTGAAAATCTCAAACATCAATTGCAGTACAAACTGGAAGTTTGCTAAATGTGCACTGTGATGAAAAAACACTTACTTAGAATTGGAAGACCAGATCTGACTTCTGGATCCCTCAATAGATATTCCTTCAGTGTGTTAAGCATAGAATCAGGTATGCCTCCCACACCAATTGAAAAGAACAATGGACCACTGTGAATACACAGTGATCTTAAGAAACACCTGCACATCTTTTACTTATCAAAAAGTTGAAATGGTTTAGTAATCAAAATGGGGGAATGATTATTAAAATTCAGGCCTCCAAAAATCCAGCTTCATTGTAAAGAGGTTAGGGGATAAAATAACACAGTGGAGAATAAAGAAAAAGAACGAACCCACTATATCATTTATATTTTTCATTGACAAACACAACAGATTATCTTGAGTGAAGAATGGCAACAGACATCCAGTGAAACTTAATGTAAACAGATTGTCTAATATGAAATAAGAGACCCTCTCCAACAGCTTTAAGGTCAAGGGGTTTGATTATTTTTTTGTCATTGACTTTCTAATGTGGATATGGGATGTATGGTGGCTGCTGTGTTTCCCATTTTTGTATTTATAAATAGTTACCATTTTTATTGAAAAAAATTAGTTTTCATATACTATATTCTGATCATAGTTTCTTCTCCTTCATCTCCTCCTAGATACTACGGACCTCCACACCTATCCTCTCTCTCTCTTTAGAAAACAAATGGACAAACCAACAAATGAAATAAAACAAACAAAAAACGCAATAAAAAAGAAAAATACAAGAAACACACAGAGACATAGACACAAATACACACACACACACGCACACAGAGAGAGAGAGAGAGAGAGAGAGAGAGAGAGAGAGAGAGAGAGCTTGAGAAACAAATCTGAAATGAAAACTTAAGGTTCTTTGGAAAGTCAGTTAGATGGTGTTTTTCTGAGGCACACATGTGAAGGAGTGTTTTCCTGAAGTGGACACAGGTAAAAGGCTCAGGCAGACTCCTGAAGGAATGTTCAGAAGGAGGCAGAGGAAAAAGTATGTTCTGCTAACACAAAGACAAGTGATAAGGAATTCTTTGCTAACAGCATGCATGTATTGGTCCACCTTCCGTTGTGTAATTGAGCTGCATTTCTCAGGACTCCATAGAGAGAAATGCACCAAAAAAACCTCTGATGGTATGCTGCAGATTCTTTCCACTTCTTTAGACTTGGGTTGATTGGCAGAGTGATGTCAGCTGAGGTAGATGCAGGTGCTGAGGCCCTGCAGGACCCATGGAGGACACATGACACCTGGAGGGTAAATAGAACTTAACAGATGGTGACTGTGGCTTTGGTAGGCTTGGTTATAGAGCTAGATATGCAGCAGTTTTTTGTCTCTTGTCTCTGCTGATCTTTGCTTCACTGAGAGAAGCCCAGCCTAGAACTTCCCCTGGCCTCTCTCCAGGTCCCTCTTGCTGACCTGTGCAGAGACCGAGGCCTGCCTGTCTCTGTTAGGTTGTGCTACCACTGCTGATTCGAGTCCAGTAGAACTGGACTGCTGCCATGTCCATCAAGTGTTTGCAAGCGGATTGAGCTGCTGCTGCTGACTCCTGTGAAATGGATTGCCCATTTCCAGACAACATGGATGAGAGTTGTTCCAAAGAACCATTTCTAAATGGGTCCAGTTCCCCTGTATACTCTCTCTTACACTACCTCTGGTAGGTGGTGGGCTAAAAGGAAGGATAAAGCATTTAAAAACCATCATTAAAAAAATAGAATTTTACAAAATTGAAGTTATACAAATCCACAAAACACAAAATTGGAAACTATAATATGAGTGAAAGACCAGTAAGACAAAAAGAAAGAAAGAAAGAAAGGAAAGAAAGAAAGAAAGAAAGAAAGAAAGATTCCAGCCAAAACAATACGAGACAAAATGTCAAAACAAACAAACAAACAAACAAAAAACCACCATTGAGTTTGTCAGTGTTGGTCATATACTGCTGGGCACAGGGCTTGTCTTTAATGATGTACACAGTGAGACTACATTAGAGAGAACTCTTTTTTCTTTGCAAGCAGAATCAATGGAAGATGGCTTCTTGGTTAGGGAGAGGAACCTGTATCCATCTTCTCCAGTCAGCATGGGAACCCTGTCAGCCTTTCGGCTTATTCAGTGTCATTCATTTGATATTTCCAATCAGTCCTAAGAACCCATTTTGTGTCTCCAGATGGATACAGTGAGATGATTCTTTTCAACCCACTAAGCTTTGGGCATGGTGCTTCATCACTGTGATGACAAATTCTGTGGACAGACCTACACGCTTGAGTAGTTTGAGTCTGAATTGTCCCCCACATGTGTTTGACCATTTGGTTCCCTGGTGGCAACTTAGGAGGAACCTTTCCTATGTTGCATACATAACAGAAGTGGGTCTCTGGGGGCTAGGGGTATGTCTTGAATGTATATCTACTTGTGATATTAGTCTAAGATTGGTGCTCTCTGATTCACAAGAATGTGAGGAGTTGCTCAGAACACTCCCAAGGACTGAGCAGGCCAGCACGCATGTCGACTAAAAGGATGGGCTTCCTTACTGAAACTCAAATCAATACCCACGTCCCTTTTACTAGACATTCTGTCATAACAATGAGAATAACTGACGCTGTATTTTCATGAACTATCTATGTTACAATAACCTTAAATGTATCTGAAAACTATAAAAATGTAAAAATCAGGTGTTGATAAAGGTAAAGAGAACACACACACTGACTTTCCCCCTTGAGTGCTTATCAAAATGGAGTGATTGGGGGCTCAGGTTTGACACATTTTGGAATCCAGGACTCTGAGTGCAGATTCATTCATGTTTAAGTGGTTAATGGAAGATCTTCATTACAGAAATCACACTCCTAAGGTCACGACTACAATAAAATGTAAATTCCAACATTAAGGAAAATTCCCTGTGTCAACATTTGGCACTAAAATCAGGAACAAAAGATTCTTAGAATTCATTATAAGATATTCTTTACATAATTGCTACCAAATTTTACTCAACTTGAATGGTATTCAATGAAACAAACAAACAAATAAACAAACAAAAAAACCCTGACACCTGTTGACGGGGCAGAATTTATATAGAGTTCAAGTAGACTAACAAAATAGTTAGCCATCATTGTTTGACCACCTGGTCTTCTCTAGGATGTAACGCTCCTTAATTATTAATAGGTATCTCCTGCATCAAATATTGGAAATGGTTTAAGTAGAATAGAGCCAGTCCTTCTGCAGACTGCTGCTCAAAGGTGAAGTCTTCAAATTAAATGTCTAATACAATGACACAGTCTTAACCCATCCATGTTGACACCCGTGTTATTCGGTGAGCTTTCAATGACATGTTAATGCATAGTTGCTGCAGACGAATGCTTAAGTTAGAGAGCTCGACAGACACACACAGGCACAGAGAAAGCCTATCAAGGAAAATAGTCGCAAGGTCTTCTGATGACTAAATGAAGTGCTTAACTGTTGGGATGCTTCTCAAAAGCAAATAGACCTATTTGTCTGATTCTGGATTCTCCAGGGGAGTAGAACCAGTTTAGAACATCTTTAACTACAAAAGGTGATTTATTAGGTGTACCTAATTAACCAGAAGCTGGATAGTCTCACAATGGTAGTCTTAAGGCTCTGAAGACAAGAAAAATAGGACTTCATCAGCCCAGGGAGCTGGGTATGTGGTATGCTCATTGGGGGTCAGCCGTGGTTCATTTCCTCTTTCACAGGATCTCCAGAAGCCACTGCACACTGGGCTACAAGGATGAAGTGGGGACTGGAACAGTTGGCATTTACAGGATCACAGGTCTGGCTGAGAGTGAGTTTTGGGTGTGAGGTAAAGGTGGGGTGGAAAAGGGGGGAGGGGCATAGGTGTGTGGGTGGGGGAGGGGCTTCTCCAAAGATTTTAATGTTACTGCTCTCTTAGAATATCTTTGCTGTGCACATACCTTTGTTGGGGTGGGCTTGTACCCATGAACTTTATTCTTTATTTGGGGTGGAAAGAGCTGCATATGAATTTTAGAGAGTAGGAAGGGATCTTCAAGGTGAACGAAATCATTGGAGTTTAAAGTACTGTGAATGCCTCATTTGTATGGAGAGGCATTCCAGGAACTGCCCATACTTGCTGGGTGGTCTCTTATCAGGAAAAAGGAAATTGAACTTGAAGGTCTGCCAAGGACTACTTGACCTATCTTAGGTAGTGACTGTGGGGGTTTGGGCTCTGCAGACAAGGTCAGAGAAGGCACTGCTGGTAAAAGGAGTCCTCCATTTTGGACTGAGCTCAGACCTGCTATTCAGCCTGGGTGTAGACTGTGACCTTAATTAGAAGGGGTTCCCTACAAGGGTGGGAAATGCTGCCTCAGCCCCAGCAAAATGCTGGGGACCTTGGCCCATATTGAAAAGGCAGTTATCTCATTTATGAACGTTCTGCCCTCTGGATCAAATTGCCACTTGTCTTGTAGTTGAGGAAAATGAAGAAGACAGTCATGCATTTTCTTGTCTACCACTATTCCATATTAGACCAGAGCACTTTATTACAATACCATATAAATTTTGCTAGAGTCATCATTTTTCCTCTTCTTTTCTTCTTTCTTTCAGTGTCCTCTCCTTCTCCCTCTCTCTTTCTCTCTGATGAGACATCGATTCACTATTCAGGCCTAGGCTGTTCTTGAACTTACAGTCTTCCTAGGATTACAGATGTGTATAATCATGACCACTGTGGGTTTTCTTTATAGCAGTTTTGTATGTCATAAAAGAACATGTCTGTTAATATGGTTACATATGCTTCATCTCTGTATTCTATCCATATCCCGGATGGAGAAAAAAATAGAGAGCAACTTCAACATGATGTGATGAGTCAAGAAATATTAATGTGTCTTTGTGTTTTGTTCTCTTTGATATAAATAGAAACTCGAAACAGGTGCCATATCCCATCTTTTATTTTTCTATCCCTCATCTTTATCCCTTAAGTAGATTGGTTCAATGCCTTCACGAATATGACATATGAAAGTGGTTTATGTGCAGTACTCAGTTCTCAAGTATGACAGCTCCAGTTTCCCCATGTTCAGTGTTACCATCCTACTGAGTATGACAGGCGCAGATGATCCCTGAGCACTGTTCTCATTCCAAGCATGGCAGGTACAGGTCCATGCATAGTATTCTCATGCTCGCCCTGGGGCATTCCTTCTTCTGTTTGTATGTTAAATAATTTTGCATTCTTGGACTCAATCCCACCCAGATCCTGAAAAATAATTGGTTTAAATACATTGTATTCTATCATTTCTGATAGCAGTTATCCTTTTCTTTTCTTAGCCAAATTACAGGTTTATTCATTTTAATTGGTCCTTTTAATGTCTAGACTTTTGGTTTCATTTACTTTCTATGCTGAGCTCCTAATTTTAGTTCAATTGAATTCTAACTTAATTTTTAGTGTTCTTCAACTTACTTTGCATTGAATTTGATTTTCTTTCTCTAGCTTCATCAAGTGGAATCTGAGCTGAGCTATTGTTTTCTAATCTTTGCATTCAGTGGTATCATTTTCCACATAAGTTGTGCTTTTCATGAACTCCAAAGATTTCCCTAAGTTATGTTTTCAATTTTCTTAGTTAAAATTCTTAAAGATTTTCTTTGGAAAGTTCTCCTTTGATTCATGTGTTTCTAGAGTGATGCTTATTCTCCATTTATTTCTGCCTTGGACTCCAATTTAGTTGTTCGGTGGTGGTCTCAAAGCAGATATTGCATAATTTCTTTTCTTTTTCAAAGTTTCAGCTGTGTCTTAGGGTTCAGAGCAAGATCTATCACAGTGAATATTCCATGTGTGCCTGAGAAGAATGTGCATCCTGTACTGTTGAATGAAGTAGTCAATAGATGTCAAACATATGCAGTTGACTGATGGTACTGCTGAGTTCAGCTATGTGCTTACCAATTTCATGCCTGATCGATCTGTCCATCTTTAGTTCACATTTCAATTCTGACAACCTGTTAAATACCCCGACTCTGCCAAGCCACAGAATCTTGAAATACAGCAGAAGATTCACATGCTTTGCCTCTGATAGTCCCTGGAGATATAAAAACAAGACGAATCTAAAACAAAAATACAAAACCAAAATATCCCTTACCAAGAATACAATAACACAGAGAAAAAACAAAAAAAGAGAAAACAGTATTTTCCCAAGAAATCTATGCTAATTAATCAGTGATGCCCTAGGTGAAAGAGCTACAAATATATTTTTAAAGTTCTTCTTTTTAATTATTACAGATTTTAGAATTTACATATACATGTAATGTATTTCTGCTTAGTAAAGCACATTTTCTTGAGTTATGCTATAAAATAGATTCAGTTCTATGGTACCCATTTACCTTCAGTTTGAGATTCTATCTGAGAACACAATTCTTCCCTTAGAAAAGATGCATCTTACTGCCTATGCCATATCCCCTGTGTTATTAATGCTCTTAGAATCCTATAGGGTTATTTATAAAAGTCATTAATGAATTCTCTATATTTGGCCATTAAAATCCCCATTCATACTTTGTCTCCATAGACAATTTCAGCACGTCTCCTCGGGATAGATATGCATCTGCACACTTTCTGGGCTGATGTTATGCCACCTGTTCAGCCCACATCTCAAATGTTATCAAGGATAAAGTTTCTGCCTGAGGTTTGCACTCTCAGGAGTTCTGCAGTTCCTAGTATATAGAGAAGTTATAATATAGGAAGTGGTAAGTGGAAAGAATGTATGTGTGAAACTTTGGAGACGCCAGTGTTCTATTGTTTAGTCTGGTGGTTATGAATATTTACTTTGTGATGAGTGACTTATTTATATTTACAGGTGCATATAAGTACATATATGTTGTATATAGGTATATATTTTAGAGGTAAAATATGCATTTATGAACTATCAAAGATATATGAAATATATATATATAACTAAAATACATAGTCTGTATATAAATGCACAGGTAGTACATATGTTTGCCTGTTTGGGGTTCTGTATGTGTATATGAATACATTTGTTTCCCAGAATAAAACATAAATAAACAGAAATGGAAGAGGAGACTTTATGCCTATTAAATAACAGAGGAATGGAACCATAATAGTTCTTGATAACTTGATGTAATAATGCAATATAAGTTTGTGGAACAAATTGCATTAGATTACATTTAACATCACAAAAGGTAGTAAATATAAGGGGATAAATTCAAGTTACACTGTTTCTATAGAGAATGGGGCTTTAGGATTAACTATTCTCTGGAGTTGAATGACTATTTTTTCCATACCTTTTTTTTTTTTTAATGAAGTAGCTACAGATAAATATATTGTTCAATTTAACTGCTTTATGTTTCAACATTCTACCTATGAAACAGTATAATAGATTCCTGGTTCATTTCCTATTATTTATAAAAGCATGCTGATCAGATTAAAGTGTAAAATAGCATTTAAAGTGTCATAAAGGAGCAGCCAAAATGATTTCAAAGAGCTAAGGTACCTTCAAGCAAGCATTTACATTAAAAAACGCAAACATGATCATGCTTTGAACAGGCAAATAAATAACATGATATTCACACACATCTGGATTTTAGAAAATAGCCTTTCCATTGATCTGAGTCAATAAAAGGGAATGCTGGGGACAGAAAAGTTTAAACAGGAGTAGGAGTGGGGAGCAGGGATGGGTGAGCTGAGAAATGTGTAGAGAGACGGATGTGTAAACCAAAATCAAGGCTCCATGAGATGGCCACATAAGAAATTTTTACTTTGAAAATGAACCAAAAACTACCTTTAATGGGGCTACGCTGCGTGGATGCTATCACTGATACTGCCTTGCAGATTTTAACCCCAAATTCCAGTGTCATGTGTGGGATACCTCTATATGAGCCTTTGGTCAGAGAGCCAGAGATTGACACCTACTTTGGATGTAGGTCAGCAAACTCAACCCAGAACTGAGCGAGAAATTTCCAAAAGTTGCCACAAGGCTATTGCAGGATCAAATTTATCAGCATTTTAATTCAAAGTTAGACCCTGTGTATTGCAATATTGATGTCAGCCAAAATATATATATCTACAGGAACAATAATGATATGCCCAAATGCTACTTGATTTGGATCTGAAGCCTTCTCCATGGAAGAAAGTATATGCCTGGCACTATAACCTTGGGCATAAGTCTATGGCCAGGGCAGCTGTGAGTACGTGAGGGCATGCAATTCAACTACTTTCTAAGCACATATGACTATACACGTAGATGGGTGCAATTCTGACTTCGTCAGATTACCCTTTTATTACTGGTATATATGGCTAAGGCAGAAATTAATAACTTATCAAATGCTGGGAAAGGTGAGTGCTCAGTCTTAAGTAGGATATTACATTACTTAAAAGTTGAGAGAGAGAGAGAGAGAGAGAGAGAGAGAGAGAGAGGATTATAAGAGCCAGAGGAAGGAAAGATCACTTTAAAATGCTCTTCTGGATGTAACATGACCATTGCAATCACATAGCAGATGTGACCACTACATAAGACTTGTACATACATACAGAAGGAAGGGGGCAGAGCTAGCTAATAAGAAGGATAAGTCAGAAAAGGTAATGGGCATAGGAGAATATGACCACAAAACCTTGTATATGAGTAAGAAACCGTAAAAACACAAAGGAACCCAAATTAGATTACCCTGAAATGTCATCATTTTATCACAGAATTATCAATCTGAATGTGTTTCTGAAGAGCATGTAATTCCAGTAAATTCATTTTATGGATTTTCTACTCCAACTGTCTGGATAAAGATTTCATATTTTAAGTCACATCTTTTATTTTACATCATGCATGGAGTCAATTTCATTCCATATGCCTCTAATCAAGGCATTTGTTGAGGACTACTTGGAGGGTGTGAATGAAGTGTGTTTCCTGATCATTCCTTTATGACGTTGGTAACTTGTCTCCCAAGATGTTTCTGCGTATCAACAAAGGTGAAATGCCTCCCCTTGTTTCAATGTCTTAAATAAACTTCAAAGGCTAATTTGAGGCTGAATGAATAAAATCAATGAGGAGGGAATTGCGTGTTTAATTGTATGACACAAGCTTAATCAAGTAAAGGTTTCTATGGGCTCCTTTCCCATTGTTTCTTCTAAAGCAGAGCTGTGTGAGAGGACCAGAAGTAGGCAGTGAGAGACTGTACAAAGTGTCAACTGACAGAATCAGAAGCACTGACTTCAGAGAAGACAGAAGCAGAGGGAAGAGCCAAATGGATATGTGATTACACAACAGGGGACGGTCAGAAGGGGAAGGATATGATGGGCTGTTTTAGAGGAAAAGAAAAGCAAACGTCGAGTTGACAGTAAGTCAAAAGAGAATAGGTTGCTTGAGCATTGGGCAATACGTGACCTAAACCGTTATTTATAAGAATTTAGATACACTTAAAAAGGGAATGTGGATCTGATAGATTCCAACCTCAACCCACGGAGAGCTTGGGTTGAACTGGGGGTGGGCCAGTGTACATTTTCTAATCACAGTCTGGGATTTTAATACAATTGGAGGTAACTGCTGAACAAGCTGTCTTGATTGTTTAAGTGGAGTTGGGAAATCTTATCAGAATTTTATGAGTACATATATTGTATTTTCAGCACTCTAAAAAATGATAAACACTTAATGTTTTTCTTTCCACTTCCTAATGATTAGGAGTATGTAAGCTCAATACACATTCTCAGTTGGATTTATCCCATGTTCAAGTAGATTTTTCTGTAGCATTTGAAACATGTTTGCTACTTTACTTACTAATCCTACTTGCTCTATTTTTTTGTACCACTGCATTGATTAGATAACCAAAATGCTTTTCAGTGTAGAATGGAAACTTACATTGCCATTGATTTGAAATGACATAGCAATAAGCATTTTATTACATTGTGGTGTGAATATGAGACATTCTTTTGAAAAGAATGTGTCATAAGTTTATTATGAGTCCATTTGTTCTTGATTGAGATCATATTAATTTTTAAAGCTACTAAGAGAACTATCGTTCTTTTTTTATCTTAGTACTCAACATTTTGGGATTTCATGGAAAAGATATCCAGTCATGGTGAGCTTTTATTTCCACAAACTGCTTTAGTCAATTTATGAGTGTTTGTATAATAATTTTAGTTCTCTTGTGTGATGGCTAAAGAAATTCTATTTTATGCTAGGCATCTATCTTGGTACCCACTAGCCATTTGGTCCTGAATCCAATTCCTGGAATATAAGTTTCCAGTAACTCCAACTTAGTAACCCCCAACTCCACTCCCCAGAAATGTACAGCTATGACCATCTACATGTTATGACTAACTGCTTTTTGGTTTCTGTAACCTGCTCATGCAGATACTTAGATCAGTTTGACTACTTGTCAAAGAAAAAGAGCTCTTGGCTTGCTTGTGCAGAGCCTTCCTGTGGTTTTCACCTTCAACAATCCTTCCCTCACACACACACACACACAGACCCCCTGCTTCTCACAGAAATCTCAAGTTTGGCTCAGAGATTGCTGTCCTGCCAGCAGTCTTCTGTAAGTCTTTTAATTAAAATTGGGTTGAGTATGTGGTCTTTTCCCAGAAATCAGGACTACAACTTGGTTTCTTTTTTTTTTTTTTACATTTTTTTCTTCCTTTGTCATTTTTAAGGTTGATGAGCAGTCATATGACAATTCAAAACTATTACTTGATTTAGAAGTTACTCTTTGAAACTTTTCTCGGTTCCTTTCTTTTTTTTTTTTCAAGGTTCTTAACTTTCTGATACAAGTTTATATGAAGTTTCCTAAAAAGTTTTTTAGATAAGAAATAACAGAACCTATCATGACCCAAATTTCTAAAAATAATTTACTAAACTTAAATTTAATCATCAATTTCCTGTGAACATAATTAGCATGAAGATCTCTCAAAAGCAGAATAGGCTATTGAAACCAAGCTTCTGAGCCTGTAGAATCCAGGGTCCTACTGTGGTAGTATTGCTATCATCAGGCTCCTGACAGATAATGTTATTACCTCTTCTCTTGCCTGCCTTGATCTCATAAGCACCGAGTAGAAGCTACCATTCCTGGAATATATTTCTATGATTCTGTTAGTGGTTATTATTCAAGTACCAGCATTTTTTTTGCTACAATCCAGAAAGCAAATAACTTACACATTTCCATTCACATGATCTGTGTTAAAAGCTATTCAATAGCTGTTATACTAAACTAACAGTCATAAACAGTTCATAGAAAGACACAGATGGCCATGTGCCAAAAATGTTTATACACAAAAGAATGCTATGCATTTAAAAAAATCTAGGAAGATGTTAAAAGAATTTTACCATAAGAAAATTCCAATTCATAAATGCCAGGAACATGGCATGGCACTATACTGATGTTGACAATATTCATGCTGCTATGTGTCCATTAAGAATAACTTTACAAGCACAGCTTCTAGGGAGGGTAGATAGCAGAATAGAGGTATATTAGGGGGAAGGAAAATGTTAGGGCATATTTAAATGTGTAGAGGAATAGGACAGTGATAAGCAGGGACTGACTAATTTCATTGTTTTGAGAGTCTCACTCTGCAGCCCAATCCAGACTTAAATTCATGATCATCATGCCTCTGTCGTCTACATGCTTTGGTCCAGTCATATTATCACCAAGATGGGATCATGTTGTTATAAAGTTATAATGTTAGTTTTCTTAGGATACTGCTTCTCAACACTCAGTATTTATTTTTGCTTATATGCTAAATGAGAGACTTAGAAAATGTCTATTCAAGATAGAAGGAAGGAAAAGAGTGGTGGCAAAAAAAAAAGTATTTGTTGGTAGCCTGACATAAAAAGATGAGGGGATATATTTAGAGGGTAATTGCATTTTTTCAACAAACAATTGGTAAAAAAAAAAAAAATTAATCCATTTGTGGAATAAAGTGTAACTTAGCATTCTGTTGAAATATCAGTAACTTTCTAAAATTCAGTCATTTTGAGTTAAACTAAAGGGTAACTAACTTTCTGAGTAGAAAAACAAATAAATGTCTCTGGTTCTGAAGAGCTATCTTGGTGATTAAGAGCATATACTGTTCTTGCAGTGAGTTTAGTACTACACCAAAGTTTCAGACTCCAGTATTTTCTTATGGCTTCCACAGGCACCAGCACACCCATGGCAGACATAAACTAATGACGGCACACACATAAATGAAAAGAAAATCCCTTTTAAAGGCTAGTTCTATATAAATATAACGAGAACTTTGGCGCGAACCAAGTCAAAATCTTTTTATTTTTGTTTTTAGATCTTGGCAATCACAAACATAATTATGTAAGTGCTGGTGGAAAATAAACCCTAAGGAAAATCATTGTGAGAAAACTCATTAAATCAACAATGTTTGGGTTTTCTATTTTATCTTTTTAAAATGGCTAAATATTGGCAATAAAAGCAAGCTTTGTGGCATTTTTACTTGCCTTATTCTCATCCCTGTTTTCCATCCCAAAGAATGAAACCTAATAGTCTATGTTTTAGGGAGGGTTCTCTGGAGGAGAAGAACTGATAGAATAAAGATATACTAAAAAGAGATTTCAAAGATTGCCTTATAGGACACAGTGAGTTGTCCAGTAATGGCTGTCTTCACAATGACAAAGACAGAAGTAAAGAGGTGCTGGAATAAAACCAAACCACACCATACCATACCAAGCCAAGCCAAGCCAAACCAAGCCAAACCAAGCCAAACCAAACCAGACCAAACAAAACCAAACAAAACCGAACAAACCACAAGACAGCTTCATCATTCACAATTGACTGTGTGGCAGACATGAAAATGAGCTAAGACAAAAGGATGGACTATCCAGAGACTAGCCCTCCTGGGGATCCATCCCATAATCAGCCACCAAATGAAGACACTATTGAATATGGCAGCAAGATTTTGCTGAAGGGACCCTGATATAGCTGTCTTGTGTGAAGCTATGCCAGTGCCTGGCAAATACAGAAGTGGATGCTCACAGTCATCTACTGGATGGAACACAGGGCCCCCAACGGAGGAGCTAGAGAAAGTACATGAGGAGCTGAAGGGGTCTGTAACCCTATAGGTGGAACAACAATATGAACTAACTAGTACCCCCAAAGCTCATGTCTCTAGCTGCACATGTAGCAGAAGATGGCCTAGTTGGCCATCATTGGGAAGAGAGGCCCCTTGGTCTTGCAAACTTCATATGCCCCAGTACAGAGGAACACCAGGGCCA